>NC_056577.1:29478375-29540238 GCF_018340385.1 Cyprinus carpio | reverse complement strand
CAGATATCATAGTGGGAAGGAAGACCTTTTCCACGGAGATCTCGAGGAGAGATTTAGCCATGCGCGATAGAAACGCTGTCATTTTAAAGAATTAAACGCGCATGCAACAACACGTCAGATTATTCATCATCAATACCGCAGCCCACTGCTGTCAATGCACACTTAACGTTAGTTATGAAGTGCACATTTAGTATGCACTAGATCACCTTCAGTGCTGTTTATATGGTGGTATGCGTTGTATTTAATTAAATATTAAAAAATAAAAAAAATGGAATTGATTTTACATGCTGTCAGGGCTTCTGGGAAGACTGTTGGTGTTTTTATTCTGTTTGTTAATTTATTAATAAATTATACAATCCGTTGAATTATTCAGAATCTACTGAAATCTAGTGCTGGAGTTTAAACATAGGCTGTGGCCAGTATTTATAAGTGGTTCGAACTAAAGACTGCTGTTTGTTCATCCATCTTTCAAAAAAAAAAAAAAAAAAATTATATATATATATATATATATATATATATATATATATATATATATATATATATATATATATATATATTTACTTTCTTTTTTCCCATTGTACCTTGACATTGATGTTACTAGAGTGTGCCATAGGGAGATAAAATCCTTCATCTGTTATCCTGTTATATTAATAATAATATTTCAGTTGTATAAAAGTAGCCTATTACATTTCTTAAAGCTTTTCTAATTAGGTACTTATCCAGTTTAAGGTGGGTGTGGGAAAAAAACAAACAGATGTTTTATAAAGCGCTAAAAACCCAGATCAAGGGGGCATACATGTCCGAGAAGTATATATGGGTATATATGGCAGCAAAACACGATTAGATAAACTATGCATTATTACCAAAAGATACACACTTTTCTTTCTTTTCAAACTTACCAAATACATTAAGCATAACTACATTAATGACAAATACCGTTTCAGTTAAGTAAGGTATTGTAGTATTTTCGTTTTTATTTGTTTATTGTGATATTCTTCCAACCCTTACTTCTGTTGTTTTAGTTAAAGAGATTTATTATTCTTCTGTACTTTTTAGTTTGTTACTTGGTTACAGCTGCTATTATTAATGTCCCTCTTAGCAGCTACTTTAAGGTTTGCCTATTTGCGTTTTTGCTTAGTAGTTCTATTTTGGAAGCTGTAGGGAGGTGGGGTGCCATTTTTGTGTTTAACCCTGTTTTCTCCTTGTTTTGGGGCCAGGAAGGGAGTTAGGGTACAATCCTGTTTATTTTCTTTTCTTTTCTTGGTTAGTTTAGTTAGAGGTAAACTACTCCAGTTAGATTATATTTTTGTTTATTATTTTGGCCTTATCCTCTCCTGAAGCTATTGCTTCCTGTGTTTTTTCCTTTTTTGTATTTGTTCCGACGAAGCTGTAAAATAAAATCTTTTTCTCGACAACTTGTTGCTTGTGGTGCTGTGGCAGGACTCAGATTAACGCTCTTTTAAATATTTTACTTTTGTTGCGTCCACATGTACCCCTAGACTTATGTGGGACGTAACAATAGTATACACACCCATAAACGTTTTAAAGTTATTAAAATACATAGCCTAAATATTGAAGCATCTGATTAGTAAGCAAGGAATATTTAGGCTAGATTTGCACTATTTAATATACATTTAAAATGTTTGGAGGTGTGCAAAGTGTAAAAACAATCAAAACACAAACTGAAATATTGGCCATGTCCTTAATTAATTGTCACACTAGATATCCAAATTTTTACCTTTGTTGACAATTATCAATGTAAACAGTGTAAGAAATGCCAGTCAAAAAGGGGAAATCTTTATTATTTTCTTTAAAAAAAAAAAGTCATTTTGATATTAGAAATCTGTACGTTTTGCTATTTGTTTATACTTTAACCCCACTAAACATAACATGTATGCAGTTACTAAAATAGCCTAAAAGTTTTAGTATCAGATTAATGTGTATTAAATTGTCCTCTTATGAAACATTTATTGAAATTGAGTGTTTAACTTAGCCTGTTGTCATGTAGAATTCAAGGCCAGCAACTATAAATAGCACAATCTCTTAAAATACACACATGCTTTGACTTTGGTGCCTTATAAGGTTGTGTAAGTCAAACTGTTGTAAACTGTGCGTATTAAATAGTTTTCTTTTCCTCTCTCTCCTTTTCCAAAAGCCTCGTCTGGTATTTGGACACCGCGTCTAATCCCTCGCAGATACACAAGGGATTTATGATTGTGTAGCGTCACGTCGGATATCTGAGCTCATACTAGGCGGCACAACACACAGAGACCATGTACTGCCTCCAGTGGTTACTCCCGGTCCTCCTGATCCCCAAACCCTTAAATCCGGCCCTGTGGTTCAACCACTCCATGTTTATGGGCTTCTACCTGCTCAGCTTCCTGTTGGAGAGGAAACCGTGTACCATTTGTGCCTTAGTCTTCCTGGCGGCGTTGTTTCTCATCTGCTACAGCTGCTGGGGAAACTGCTTTCTGTACCACTGCCATGATTCTCCTTTGCCGGACTCAGCACACGACCCCAACATTGTGGGCACCTAGACTCGGTTTTCCGCACGGACAACCCCAGACCGCGAATACAAGAGCCACTGGGAAGTTTCGGTTCTTTACCCTTGCTGACAACCGCTTTAACCCGTAACAAACCCTGATTTGAATCTTCTCGCAGGGGTGTCTGAAGCTTGCATGGGTTCCATTCTCGTTGTGTTCGGTGCACATTATTTCATTTCTGGATGCTGAATTTTTCCAAAGGGGTAGATGATAATGTGTGCGTGTTTGTATATTGGAATTTTGGGTTTTTGTTCATGTGTCAATAATCAGTATGAGTCCAAGTGTTAAGTGGATAGACGCCAGATGAATTTTGTCATGCAAATTGAGCTGAAGGCGTGCTTCTACACTGCTGAGTTAGCTCAAATGCTGTCTCCACTTTTAATTCAATAAAATTTCTTATGATCGAGCAGCTGTGTGTGTGTGTGTGTATATGTGAAATATCATCTGCTGTTTGACAGTGTGATGCTATAAACAACTTCAGAACAGCTGTGTGGATCAAATGCGATTTTACCCACTGTTTTTTCCATGCAGGTCCATTCTGTGCCAGATAAACATGCATTTTTGGGGGGAATTGGTGGTTAAGCAAATACAAGAACCCCGCAGTGCTTTTCATTAGCAGGGAGAGTCTCATGAAAGCGGTTTCACTAGACAGACCGGCTCACTAGGCAAGCATTTTATTCATAATGTTCTTTAACAGATGTTTTTAAAGTCATCTCACCAGGTTTATCAAGTCCTGACAAATATCAAATTGAAATATATAGTTTGTTTATAATAAAAAAAAAATTTGTTATACACTAAAAAAAAAAAAAAAAAAAAAAGTGAAATTTTACGATTAAAAATAAGGTAACTATTTTAAATTTTATAGAAGTATAAATGGAAATTAAATTCACAGTTAAAAAAATTTCATTACATTTTTCACTACAACTACATTTCAATTTAACAGTATTTTAAATAAAATGTTAGATTTTTCACTATATAGTAAAGGAAATTACATTAACCAATTTACAGTTTTTTTTTTAACAGTGTTTTTACAGTCTTTTAACTTTAAAATGTACTATATATATATATATATATATATATATATATATATATATATATATATATATATATATATATATATATTTATTATTATTAATTTTTTTTTAACAGTGTATTTTAAAACTATTCTGTTCTTGCCATGAAAATCTTCTGTGCTTACATGGCTTTTAAAAATTAAAACAGTCAAAAATATTCTGGAAATTAAATTAATCAAAATAAATTCTCTATGAAAGTATTTTTTATAGTTATATTACAATTACGGCGAATGTGTTTAATTGCCATGAAAATAACAAGTCCAAGTCCCAAAAATGTTTCATGCTGTAAGATTCATGTAAAACATTATTGTAAAGTACTGCAACACATTCTGGTACAGTATGATGAATAACTGGCCATGCAATGGAAATATAGAAGACAATTTGGTAACATTTTACAACAAGGTCCCATTATTAATGTATTAACTAACAATGAGCAATACATTTGTTGCAGTAATTACTAATCTTTGTAAATTTTAATATAAATACATCAGTTCATTGTTAGTTCATGTTAGTTTAGGCCCATTCAATATTAACACATATAACTTTTAATTTTAATAATGTATTAGTAAATGTTGAAATGACCATTAAGATTAATATATGCTTTAAAAGTTCTTGTTTTTATAAAGTAATCCAAATTGTAGGATGTAGATGTTTAGAGCTGTGAGTGAATGAATCACTTTGAATGATTTTGGGTTGCTTTAATGATTTTAATGAACAAGCCAAAGTTCTCTTATTTACATTTATTGTAAATAAATTTCACGTTTACTCATTTTGATACATAAGAAATATAGGAGACAGTTTATTCATAAATATTTCACTTAAAATTGTATAAACGAAAATATAAAATAATATCATATTTTGCATATTAAATACTTGGGGATATGTGTACACACAGATTAAATCTTCAACCAAAACCTTCCAGTCTCAGCTTCATCCAATCAGGTAACAGATTGGGTTTGTGGTCTTCCTATAAGATTGTGATTTCCGTTTCCAGGTTCTTGTAAGCCTCGTCCTGTAGCTCATAGATCTGGTCCATACGCTGGAATGCCATGTGACCTTTCTTACCTAAGAAAGAACAATGTAAATCAGCTGTGACCGGCACCTCTGTACTTTACAAGAAGTACTGTTCGTAGGACGAGGACAAATTACATGCAATTTAAAAGAAGAAAGGCACACGAGTGAATATCAATGATAGTGACCAAAATTATAGTAGAATATTTAAAAACCAAATTATACTAGAAAATTCAATATTTGCTTTGTGATTTCTCAAACTTGAATTTATTCTAGATTATGAGATGTGATGTGGTGCTTTGGAAGATGGTCCGAAACGCCTCATACAAAGAAACTGTCTGTTAAAACTGACTAGGCAGCAAGGTAGCTGTCTTTGGATTCAGAGACAGCCCCTATAGGGACAAAACCAGCACATGACACAGATGCAGTAGTCACAGCTTAAGGGTCACGTACCGAAGGACAGTACAGTCTCCCGTGCAGCGTTCCTCAGGTCTTCATCTGTGGAGCGCCACAGTTCAGCCACCTGCTCTGAGCTCTCTGAGGCCTAAGAAACAACAAAACCACTTCATCTCAAATGATCGACACATAAAACACAAAACCCATCACAGTTTTTGTTGAACAGAACAAATGTACTCTACTGTTGAAAAGTTTAGGGTTGGTAAGGATTTTATTTGTTTTTGAAAGAAGTCTCTTGGCTCTCTGACCATTTCTTTGATCAAAAATACAGAAAAAATTTATATTGTGAAATATTATTACAATTTAAAATAACTGTCTGAATATATTTTAAAATGTAATTTATTTCTGCATACTTTCAGCATCATTACTCCAGTCTTCAGTGTCACATGAGCCTTCAGAAAGCATTCTAATGCTGATCTGCTGCTCAAGAAACATTACTGATTATTATTAATGTTGAAAACAGTTGTGCTGCTTAATATTTTTATGGAAACTGATAAATATTTTTCCAGGATTCATTGATGAATAGAAAGTTCAACGGAACAGCATTTATTTCAAAAAGAAATCTTTTGCAAGATTATAACATATGCCTTTACTGTCACTTTTGAAACATCAACAGCAGTAAAAGGTCAATATAAACCCATTCTGATTGAACAATTTGTTTGATGGCAGAACTTACCTTCAGACATTTCAGAGCCAGACAGGCCTCACGTCGCACATGCGTGTTGCTGTTTCTCAGCAGATCTGTATAATGAACCACTGCCTATAAAACACCCACACAACCACATTACACACAGAAAGTGCAGCTCACTTAAGCCACACTTAAAAACGCTTGAATGTGATTATGTCAGATAACAAAAAGAAAGCCTTTCACAATATGAAGCTGGTTGGGGTTTAAATGGGTATCAAAGCGTCTTGGTTAGCAACATTCTTCAAAATATTTTCTTTTGATTGAAGGCAAAGTAAAAAAAAAATGTACTCACCCTCAGGACATCCAAGATACTCACCAATGGATCCCGTGCAGTGAATGGGTGCCGTCAGAATGAGAGTCCAAACAGCTGATAAAAACATTACAATAATCCATACCACTCCATCAAACTCCAATCCAATGTTGTGTTGTGTGAAAAGCTGTGTTTATGAGAAACAAATTAACCCATTAAAAAAAAATTACTCCAAACAAATATGTTGGTGGTTTTTGATGTGAGAGAACAACAGGAGATGGACTTTTTCACTTGAGTAAGCATTAGTATAGATTATGGACTGATATTTTTGCCAGAAGCAATAGTTTACCATTTAAATGATTGATTTGTTTCTTACAAACATGCAGCTTTTGGCTACACAAGACATTAATTGATGGACTGGAGTGGTGTGGATTGCTTGTGGATTATTGTGATGTTTTTCTCAGCTGTTTGGACTCTCATTCTGACGGCACCCATTCACTGGTGAGCAAGTGATGGAATGCTACATTTCTCCAAATCTGTTCTGATGAAGAATCAAACTCATCTACATCTTGGATGGCCTGAGGGTGAGTACATTTTCAGGAAATTTTTATTTTGGGGTGAACTATTCCTTTAAATGATGACTGAATTTTAGTTGGACTTTCCCTTTAATTGTTTGGTATGAGAAGCATTTGTGTTTGATAGCAAATTAGGCTCTTTTTACCTTTGCCCTGAAGGATTTGGACCGCGAGGCCCTGCTGAGGCAGGACGTGGCTGCTGAAGCCACCTTGTGATTGGCGTCTGTCTGTAGCTTGGCCAGGAGCTGGAGGGTGCGTCCCGTCGGCTGCAGCTCAGAGATGCGCTTTCCTTTCAGCTTTTTCAGTGCTCGCCTCCTCTTGGGACTCTCCAGACTGGCTATCAGATACACTGCAGCAAACCGATCCATGAGGGAGAAACACAGAGGGAAGTCCCTTAATGAGATCTATTGGGAGGGTGATTGATTGATGATGAAAGCAGTAAACTCACAGTGAACCGATAAAGACAAAAGCATCTGTATTTACTCAATGTCAGACTAGTTTTTCTGACGTTTGCATCCTAAAATGAGCTGAGTCTGTGAACACTCTGTGCTGTTACCTTCTTTAGAGAGGAGAGAGATGTGCTCCCCAAAATCAGTGATACTCCATCTGTTGAGGTAGACTAACAGCTGAAACACAGTCACTCGGTCTGTGGTGCACTGAGTCACAGATGCCATCATACAGCTGCACTGCACCTGATGCAGCAACAGACTGAAAACTGCAGGACAAAAGAAAACACTCATCAGGAATCAGAAAGAGAAGACAAACCTTTATGCCTTGCAACTTAGTTAGTAAATTATTTCAGTAGTGCGATAATAACATTCTACAAGAACAATAACAGAACACATAACAAAAGCTATATTTATTATTTTACAAACAACAGTACAATTATTTCTATAGTCTGAGAACATTCCTAAAGCAACACTGAATAGAAGAGATTTATTTTTTACACATTATTGGTTTTTAGTTTATTAATTAAATTCTGAAGGAAGAATAAGAATAAAATACATACAATTATTTTAAACAGACAAATATTCAATATTTCTTTAAAAATTTTGGCTTTTTGAAGAATAGAATAGACATTTATTTTTTCATGCAAAGCTTATTAGACTATTCCAAAAGCAATTGTTTTTTAAAAGAGAAAATAACTCTAAATAAACAATGACTAGAATAGAAATATCCTTAAAAATACAATATAATCATAATAATATATTAATACTACTAATATTAAAAATACAATAATATAGTAAAATATAAAATTGAATGCAATTATTTTATATATATTATATATTAAATATTATTAGATATTTATTTACAACTAATGGATTTTAGTTGTTTGCAAATTAAATATTGACTTCTAAAGGACAAATATAACAAACATATATTACACAAAGATTATTAAATTATTTTAAAGACAATTAAGTAGTATTTTTACTACTTAGCAAGTCTTAGCAACAATGACTATAATATAAATATCCTTCAAAAAATATGCTGCTGCTACTACTACTACTAATAGTCATCATACACTAAATTATAATATATATATATATATATATATATATATATATATATATATATATATATATATATATATATATATTATAATATAATATACAATTATACATAATAAGATATTATTAGATATTTATTTACAAATGGATGGATTGTACTTGTTTGAAAATGGACAAATATAATAGACATTTATTTTATCATACAAAGCTGATTAAATTATATAAAGGTGATTATTTAAAGACTATTTAAAGGGAAATAAATTCTGAGCAACCAGTAGAACAGAATAAAATAGAAATGTCCTGCAGAAAATAATTCATTAATATTTAAGTAGTTCGTGAATGAAATCATCAAAGAAGAAAAATATATAATAACAAAATATCTTCTAAAATGTATTCTTTATTTTATTATATTCCATTCTGCCTTGGATACATTATTTCAGTAGTTTGTGGTTTCAGATTTTAGGAAGCATCAGAACAGAACAGAGCATCTGACCTTCATCAGCCTGGCCTGGCTGTTTGGCTTTGACTTTGTGGATGTAATGTTTGCGCAGTGTCCTGAGAAACCCATCCGTGGAGCAGCAGAAAGGCGAGTCACTCTCACAGCACTCCCTCCAAAATACTTCAATCCCCTTAGGAGCTCTGGCCAACACTGAGACACATCCACACACATGACTAATGCATCTACAGCGCTTCACACTGACACAGGAAAGAGCCTGTGACCGTCCACAGTATAAAGTAACAGTCACAGCACATAATTGCATATTCTAGTGTTACGCTTAAACACTATGGGAAAGAAAATCTGTTATAATCGATCATAAACTCTGTCATTTTAAAAGTTAGCGTTTGCAGGAAATCTATAAATCTCAATTATTAGTATCTAAGGAGAGAATTTTTCAGTGGTTTATTTACTCATTCAAGGCCTGGGATGTTGCTGTACTTACGCTCAGTTACTGAGATCTCCTCTATCATCTTCTGTGACAAAGCACCGATTTTTTCTAGCATGTCAACTTGCCACAAGAGCTCATCCATGATGTCTTTGTGTACAAGATCAGAGTCAGAACACTTCAGAGCCTGGAAGAAGACAGAATGTGAACTTATACACACACAAAGTAACAATTATGTTGATAACTGTCTGATGATTTGGTTAGACTGATTCCTCACCCTCAGCAGCACTGCGCAGACACTGAGGTGGGTTTCAAGAGCTTGATCCAGACTGTAGACCCCTGTGCTGAGTGACGGCTTTACTGCACCGTCTCCTCTGTGTCTGACCAGCCCTTCACCCGTGTCTTTTGAGGACTTATCCTGAGATAATAGATGCATGCTTTTCAGGGTGTTCTCGTTGAATGAACCAATCCTAGGGAGAGAAAAAAAGTTTATATATAAAACTTAAAATAATTAAAGTAAGAGATACATACATATATCTTAATTCAATTACTTTATTATAATAATGAATACTATAAATATTTCAATATTTATATATCATTTTATTTAAATCTTAAACTTTAACTTGAATTGAACCTTAACCATGCTATACAATTATATTTTTATATGCCAAAAATGTTGTGCAATATCATATCCATGTAAAGGCAATCAAACATCATGTATTGTTTAAATATCAGATTGCTAAATATATTCTAATAATATGGAGATGCATCTGACCTTGACCTGACTAATAAATGAGAGTGTGTACACTTCATGCATTCCTCCACTTCATCCACAAGATGGCACTTTAAGCCTTCATTTAATATATTAGTGCAGCAACTTGCCTTTTGTTACATGGAGTGTCTTTGCATGTATGCACTTGCATTCATCAGTCCAAATGATCAGATCAAAGCTAACTACAAAAAGCTTTCTATTATACTAATGGACTTATTTATCTCCCCAAAACAGATGAAAAATATTTTACACCACAAAATCAAACTAACAAACAAATCTAGAAATGAAATATCTTCAAAACGAGAAATTAAGCCTATTTTTAGGCCCATTCCCACCCTTACTACCAAAAAAGTTTATAGTACTACTAAAAAGATTATAGTACTACTTTACTACTTTAAGTTTTTATTTTGAGCTCAAGAGAAAAAAGAAATACACACACACATATATATCTTGATTTTGATTAGATTTTTTGACATTTCTTCAAGGGATTCACTCACACACACCAGCTAAAAATTAGCTGACTTACCCAGTGTACCCAAGTCTGATGCTGCCCATATCTGATATTTCATCTTCATTACAATCTGCAGAGAGGAAGTCGAAATTTCCCAGAACTTCCTCTTCCTCTACTTCTAGTGTCTGAGATGAGGGCATCTGTGAAGTGTCAAGGTCCTTCTAACATCAGGAAATATGCAATCTCATGAAAACATCTTCAGGTCAATTCCAATTTCCCCAAAAACTAAATGAAAAGAAATAAGAATCTCACCTTCAAGACCTCATTCATTTGGCGTATCTGCAGGTCTAGTTTCTTTAATCTCTCTATGTTGCTCATATCCTCCAGCTCTGTATTCACATCCTCTAGCAGTGAACTAACTCTCTTAGCCACTGCTCTCTTCTGAGCTCTGCCCACTTTTCTGTCCTTCACCAGGAGTCTGTCTTCAATTCCCTGCTTGAACGAGGTCTCCTCTTCAGGGGCCTCATCCGGGGCCGTTGTCTCTTGTGCGTCTCCTTCACCTGTGCTGGGGGTCACCTCCCCATTTTGCTTGAGGATGTCAGGGGTGCTGTAGCGGTGAAAGAGGAATATGGAGTCTCGCTTGCTGCCTGCAGGACTGGGGGAGGCTGTGTCAGTCTCTGATGGCCATTCAACACTCTCCTCAGCCTAGGGTTATGAATGGAAAGAATTTAAATATACCAGCAATTTGATTTTTGAATATTTTTTTGGAACTTTATATTTTTGAAAAAAAAAAAAAGTAAAAAATCTTAACAGATGTTTTCTTAATATATATATTAATATAATAACATTTCACACAAAACAAATACATAATAAATGAATAATTAATACATATTATTAATTTTATTATAAAAGTGGTTATTGCTGTTAATTATAAATATATAAAAGAATATAAAAAAATTACATTTATTATTATTATCCATTTAAAAAAATTATATTTAAAATATTTATATTTTTAAAAAATCCCACATAAAGCAAAATACTCTTAACAGATGTTTCTTAAAATATAACGTCATTTATAACAAATTATATAAAATATAATTATTTTGACATATTTTTTGCATACATATATATATATATTACATTTTAACATAATCACACACACACACACACACACATATATATATATATATATACATATATATATATATATATATATATATATATATATATATATATAGATATATATATATATATATATATATATATACAAACACACTAGGATAATTTATTATTAGAGCGCATTTTAAATATTTATGTTTTTTACAATCTCACATAAACCAAAAAAAGAAAGAAAGAAAGAAAGAAAACTAACTTATGGTTAAATAGTAGACTATCACACAGGTGCCATTTCGAGCATGCGGGGTCTTCATCAGATGAATAGCCTGCATGCTCGAAACGTCACCTTTGCTTTTAATAATAAAAATTAAAAATACAAATAATTATAGTATTTATTATAATGTATTTTCATTGTTTTTAATATATATTTACATTTATAATAATTCGATTTCAAAAATCCCACCAAAGCTAATTTTTATTTATATTAACACAATCAGTTTCATACATCTTGTGTGGATGTCTTCGGGAAATTGTCATCCTGTAACTTAGTGTCTAGAACAGGGTGGTGTGTGGTTGGTGGGTCGCTTGTCTTCTCATAGGCAGGAGGACTAAGTGCCTGGGTGGAGTCAGCCAGGTAGCTGAGTAAAGACACGCCCCTTGTTTCACGTGAGCCAATGGAGAAAGAGCCATCAGCATCCTGTATCTGACGCATCATCGACTACAGCATAAAAGGACAGATGACATCATTAAACAACATTTAAGCTTTTCAGGTGAAAGACAACAGAAGAATGAGGTGAAGTGGGTAATTTCTTTTTGCTCAATGACACCAGACTCCAGTCATTCAAAAACCTTGCCAACATCAGCACAAATCTTGTTTGGGTTTGTGTGGCACCATTTCAACTTTGATAATCATTTTTTTGTCACAGTCTGTGTTGGCTTTTACTCAAGATTTCACTGGGGTCACATTGTGCAATCTGTCACGTAACAGTCCTAAAGCACAGATTAAATCTCATAGCGCACAACCGGCTTCACTTATACTTGTCTCTGCACAAACCAGGATAGGAGAATGTAATTTAGCATTGGAAATTACACACTTCACCTTTAAATCATTGTGAACGGACATGCTGGGAGTCTGTGTGGATGTAGGTTACAAACTCACTAGAAAGTATTTTTCAGTGAAACTGGGTGTGTTGGGAGGCGTCCAGCTATATACAGATCCCTTTCTGCTGTGGATGGACTGGCGGCTGGTGGACGCTGTGAGAGGCCTCACCTCACAGCTATCAAATGGACTAAAGGAAGAAAAAGTGAGGGAAAAAGAAACTGTGAAGGAAAACTGACTCCAGTCCACTTATATGTGCAAAATAACAATTTTATGAAAGACACAGACAGTAAACACAATAAAGCAGAAGACTAGTGTCTAAGGATTAAATATACATGATGTTTGGATTTAAACTGGAATATCTATTGTGCTTAGAGATAACTACAGATCTAGCTACAGATCTAGCCACCCATATATTGTCACAATTGTAGGTGTAACATCACCTCCCACCTTAACCATAGCCCAACACATAACCCCACCCTTAAACCTTAAAATAACCTTACCCATAATCCCACTCCTAACCCTGATCATAATTCTGAGTGCCCCTGAGTCTCCTATACTTACTTTTAAATTACAATAAACTACCACCCAATGCTCAAAATAACTTTCAAATTATGTTTTTAGGTTATATTTTTAAACTTGTGTTCAAAAACAAAAAATGTTGTTGTTGTTTTAAGAAATTAGTTTTATTCAGCAAGGATGCAATAAGTTGATAAAAAGTAACAGTAAATACATTTACAATGCTACAAAAAAAATTTTATTTCAAATAAATGCATTTTTTTAAATTAATCAAAGAATCCTGGAAAAAAGTGAAAAGAAAAATAAAACAGCTGAACTTTTTTTTTTACCTTGGTTGAAATAAAAATGTATTTTTGAGCGGCAAATCAGTATATTAGAATGATTTCTGAAGCATCATGTGACACTGAGTCAAGACTGGAGTAATGATGCTGAAAATTCAGCTTTGCATCACAGGAAGTTTATTACATTTTAAAATATATTAAAATAGAAAACACTTATTTTAAATTGCAGTTAGAATATTACTGGTTCACTGTAATTTTTTAATCAATAAATGCAGTTTTAGTGAGCATAAGAAACTAATTTAATGAATTTTTAATTATTTTTATTTAATTATTATCTTCGTTATTTGAAAATGTTATATATCAATATTTGATAATTTCCCATTAACGATGTCAAAATGTTTAATGCAAAATCTAAAATTTATTGTAATCTACCATTCAAACTAACTTGTGATTGGTCTTTTTTCTTCATTTATTTGCATGATAAAATAAGATTGTTGTTATATATCTGAAGTCAACATGAAACAGCATTCAGATGGTTTTCAGTTTTTTTCTAAACCATGTATTTATTTATTTTTTTAACACATGCTTGCTAACATTTATCGTTTTATTCAATAAAGAAGAGAGAGATGGCACGGATAAAACTCACTCAGGTTCTTATTGCACATGATGTGTGGAGTGGCAGTGTGTGTTTGTCATCGCTGCTTGATGAAGAGTGACACTGCTAACAGAGACTAAGCAGAACCAGAGGAAATGAGGTGACGGCTGTGAACTAACACAGCAGAGCATGGAGATGCTAAACAGTGCTGTGAGATGTGTTTAATTTAGTGACGCTTTAAAAAAAAGAGGCTATGAAAAATCTTTTCCACCTGGACTGTGTAAAGAGCTGTGTAATTGGATTGGTGTGTGTGAGAGGGAGAGGGCAGCGATGAACTATTCATCCATCTCTCTGCAGTCAGCTGGTGTGTGTTAGCCGATAGCAGAGCTGCACTTACGGGGGGTGTTGTATGTGAGATCAATGTCATGTCTAAAAAAAATTCAGGACCATAAAAGCAGTCCACGAGAAAATTTTGCTCTATGAAGCCCTCAAATGTCATTCGTGGTTCTACAAGTGAGGTACATTGAACTACCATTCACAAGTTTTTGGTTGATAATTTTTTTTCAAATGGTTTTGAAAGAAGTCTCTCATGCTCACTAAGGCTGCATTTATTTGATCAAAAATACAGTCAAAATTTGTAATGTTGTGAAATATTATATTAATAGTTTTCTATGTTAATACATTTTAAAATATAATTTATTCCTGTGATGCAAAGCTGAACTTTCAGCATCATTACTCCAGTCTTCAGTGTCACTTGATCCTTCAGAAATCATTCTAATATGCTGATTTGATGCGCAAGAAACATTTATTATTATTAACAATGTTGAACACAGTTATGCTGCTTCATTTTTTTGTGGAAAGTATGATACATTTTTTTCAGGCTTCTTTGATGAACAGAAAGTTCAAATTAACATTTATTTCAAAATGAAGTAGTATGAATGTGAAAGTTTTAATGCTACTTTAAATCAATTTAATGCATCATTAATGCATTAAAAAATATATTAATTGTTTAAAAAAAAATACAATTTTAAAATTAAAAAAAAATTGAACCCAAAGTTTCATACAGAAGTGTATAAGATGTGTGTAAAATAAAGTAAACAATGTCTTAAAGTGCCCTGTCAATCACTTTCAAGAATTTCACAGCACTTTTTAGCCTCGTAAAATGTTCACTTACTTCCAAACCACCTCAAGCTGTAGCTTGATGGTTCCCAGTTCTGTAATGTCCACAACCATCATCTGCGGCCTTGCTGTGAAAAAATCTGCACTCCTGCATGTTACCATGCCGACCAGAATAGAGCTCAACCCCTTGACCTCTGTTACCTGCAGGACATTTCAGAAAACCTTTCAGATTCGGCAGATGTTGTTGGCTTGACTAGAGTTTTTGAGGGAAATGATTTGTTTAACCTTCTTTTTTATCATGTATGTTGGGCCAAAGGTCTCTCAGGATGGACTGTACTGTTGGCAATAACAAAAAAGTTGACCCCATCATTATGCTGCGGTAGGTGGTTGACAGGGCATTCCTATCTGGTTGGTAAGGTGTTCTGAGTAGTTGTTAACTCATCACCGTGTGGTTACTAGGGTGTTTTTGTGGTTGCTAGGGATTTCGCTATGTGCTTGCTAGAATATACCTATGTGGTTGTAAGAGTGTCACCGTGTCCATGCTTGGATGTTGCTGGTAGTTGCAAGTGTGTTGATTTCTGGTTGTCATAGTATTTTTAATGGTTGCTATGGTGTTTGGTGGTTACTAGAGTGTTCCTATGTGGTTGCTGGGTTTTTTGGTGGTTGCTAGAATGTTGCTATGTGGTTGCAAGGGTGTTTCTGATAGTTGTTAGAGTGTGGCAATGTGGTTGCTAAGGTATTTTTGGTGTTTGCTAGAGTGTTGCTATGTTGTAGCTATGTGGTTGCTAGGGTGTTCTTGGTGGTTGCTAGAGTGTTGCTATGTGGTTGCTAGGGTGTTCTTGGTGGTTGCTAGAGTGTTGCTATGTGGTTGCAAGGGTGTTTTGATGATCTTTAGAGTGTTGCTAGGGTACCTTTGGTGGTTGCTAGAGTGTTGCTGTGTGGTTGCTAGTGTGTTCTTTGTTGTTAGAGTGTTGCTTTGCTATGTGGTTGCTATGTCGTGGCTAGGGCGTTGCTATGCGGTTGCTGGGATGTTGCTAGTAGTTGCTAGAGTGTTGATTTATGATTGTCATGGTATTTTTGGTGGTTGCTAGAATGTTGCTATGTGGTTGCAAAAGTGTTTTTGATGAAAGTTAGAGTGTTGCTATGAGGTTGTTAGAGTGTTGCTATGTGTTTGCTAGGGTGTTGTTATGTGGTTTCTAGAGTGTTGTTATGTAGTTGAAAGTGTGTTTCTGATAGTTGTTAGAGTGTTGCGGTGTAGTTGCTAGGTTGTTTTTGGTGGTTGCTAGAATGATGCTATGTGGTTGCTAGGTTGTTCTTGGTGGTTGCTAGGGTGTTCTGGGTGAGTAACCAAGTGTAACTGATTTAGAATTTTATATTTAAGATCTTATTCTGAGTGACAGAGGTTTAAGAAAGGATATTAAGCATTTAAATACATCTGTAGTAGTTTGGCTTAACATCTATATTTTCAGGGATGGAATCAATTTGAGACAATCAAACCTTTCATAACCATTATTCCACTGGTCCAAAAGCTTCAGACAGTCTGTTAAACATCTCTGCTGTTCTCTCTCAGGGGTTTGTGGGAGGTTTATTGTGTCATATGACAATCTATTTAGATCTAACAAACAGTATAAGTACAAAAGGCCTGGCATCTTCTGTCATCGCAAACCCCACAGATGACCTCGACAGGAAGTGGTATTTGCTCAGGTGTGTGTATGAGCATAGGTGGACGAGCTCACCTTAATCTCAAAGTTCCCATGGATGTGAGGGAGGAAGACCATTTCTTCTTCGTCCCACAGCTGTTGGTCATCCGTCTGGATTCGCCCTCTGATTCTCCATCGCTGTCGGCCCAGCCGGATCAACACCTACACGAAATGAGACGCTCAATGTGTGTGTGTATGTGTGTAAAATCACCCCAATGGCTTTTGGACATTTACAATACCGTTCAAAAGGTTGAGGACAGTGTAATTTTTTTTTAAAGTTTTCTCTTAAGTGCACCACGGTTGTACAGTATAAATAGGAATACTGTCAAATATTATTACAATTTTAAAATAACAGAATTTTATTGCATTACACAATGTAACAAAAATTTGTTTCAATTACATTATCTATGGTTCTTTAATTCTGTGGTGCTAATGATTATTATACTATTTATTTTCATGTAGCATTGATATTTTGGTCAGGTAAATTTTAGAACTTCCATCATTAATTATGAAACATTGGTTCAGTACAGATAAGTGTTTTTTTTTTTTGTTTTGTTTTTTTTTTTACTAATTTTGCATGTTTTTAATTTTTTTTTTTTTTTTTTTTTTTTTTTTTTTGCAAGGACAGGAACATTCTAGAAGTTTTTGTAACATTCTGGAATATTCTAGTGCTTTCCGGAACATTCCAGAATATGGTGGGACTAAAAGACAAGAATCATCCAGTGTACATTTCTGAAGTTTTGGATGACTCACTTTTGTCAAACTCAAAAAAAAAAAAAAAAAGAAACATTCAAAATAAAAGCAAAAGACTTTTCTAAAACAAAATTTCCCTGTGTTGTATAACAAAATATCAAATCAAGTGACATTAATATTAAAGAAATATAGCAAAAGCACATTTTACAAGCAAAACATTAAAAAATAACTAAACGGAAAACAATAGATGTGGAGTTCAAAATTAAGAAAACATGTTGAAAATGTTTGGGAACACCCATAGTTAAAGTAGTCAACCAAAATGCCTCTTACTGCCATGTTCAGCGTTGTCGCAAGGCCACAGCAGTAAATACAACCCAGCCACATGTGAAACTCGTTAGCAAAATCGCCAACAACGTGACTCAAAGGGGTGATTCACACCATTGCTCAATAATGCTGGAAATGTGATATTTTAACTTGTGGAATTTGTAAATGAAGATATAAATAATTAAATAAATTACTGGCAATATTAATAATAATAATAATAATATAACATCATAACATCTAATCTCAATGTTCCAGCTATGTGACTACTGTTACAGTGAAATATTATTCACTGTATTATTCAACTGTCAAATCTAGCCAATTGTCAAGGCAAAGTTGCTTGCTATTTGCGAAAATGCGCTTTTATATGTTTGCCTGATAACTTGTAGAGGTCTATGGTCATAGGACCACTTAGTGGTAAAAAGCAGCAAATACACATGTTGCCGTGGCGGGAACTGCGGCAGTAAAAGTGTTATCCTGGTTGACTACCATCATAAACATGTCCATAGTTATCATGATCATACAACTACTAAAAATCACTTTGGGTTAAAAACAATAATAAAAACAGTTCTGAGAAAACTTCTAGGTTTATGTTTGCATATATTTTCATATAGAATGAAATGAAGTTCATAGTCCTTGTCTTAATTTCCAAATACTTTTTGGTGTGACTGCATGAGAATGTGTGGTCTCGTGCATGAGACAGCTGATGGCTCCTGAGACAGCATTCCACTGTGCATGAAGTCATTGGAAACCTGGCCTTAACAATGTAATCCGAATAGCTGGTGAAATATGTCATTTCTGCCTAATATTTTAACATAAAAAGAACCATCATGTATTTTTGTCCTTCATATGCTGATAGAACAGTGAGTCTTAAATTAAGAGTGATGTTTTGGGGTTAAATGCCTTAATGTCTTTATTACTTTTATGTATTAGACATTATTCTGTCATCCTTTATTCATGTCGTTCCAAACCTGTATGGCTTATTGGTGCTTTTTGTCATTTTGCAAGACCATCAATGTTCGTCCTCATTCACTTTCATTGGAAAGCAGCAGCATGAACATTCTGCTAAATGAATCCTTTAGGGGGAAGTTGTGGCCTAATGGTTAGAGAGTTTGACTCTTAACCCTAAGGTTGTGGGTTCGAGTCTCGGGCCGGCAATACCACGACTGAGGTGCCCTTGAGCAAGGCACCGAACCCCCAACTGCTCTGATGGGTTAAATGCAGAGCACGAATTCTGAGTATGGGTCACCATACTTGGCTGTATGTCACGTCACTTTGTGTTACACAGAGGACAGAACGTCATACAGGTTTGGAGCAGCACGAGGGTGAGTAAATGATGACAGAAGATTCATTTTTGGGTGAACAATTCCTTTTAAGTGTACAGCAACAGTAAGATGTTGGGTTAAACGTCCTCACCTCATACTGATCTCCAGGGCAGAGCCGAGCAAAGCCTATCAAACCTGCCTCATAAAAAGAGAAAAAATTAGATGGAGAAGGATGTTTAGGAGATCATTTTTTTTCTCTGAAACTCAAATTCCTATATATGTGAGGTGCTGTGTACCTTTCATTTTGATTTGCAGCTCACCCAGCAGGATTTCCAATTCTCCTTCCATTGCACGCATATCCTGCAGGTAGAGATGAGTGTAAAACAGAGGCATTTCTGAAGTGAGATGTTTGGACTTACTTAATAGGTTCTTTTTATTGGTGCATTGATTAGAAATCATGTGTAAAGTGTGGTTACGAAGTGTTGTTGTGTTGGGCTAGTTGGAAAGAGCCACCGGGTCACAGTGTTTATGCTTTTTGGGAAAACAACCACACAAAATGCTTACTTATTGATTGTTGCGTTGTGTGTGTATGTTGTCCAAGAGAGACTCTACCTCCAGGCTGTGTCTGTGGTTGCGGTTCAGCTCCAGTAGACTCTCTCTAGACTGTCGTGAAGACGAGGAAAGAGAGAACGCTCTCTTCATGTTCAAAGCTCCTTGGCGCAGCCGCCACTGGATACAATAGGACTCATACAGCTCTTCTACCTGTTGACATCCACATTCACAAGATGCAAGTTTATTCTTAGCACATATGACTAGTGTTCATATATATGACCAAATTAAAGTATTCTGAAGTTGTGTTACAACACTAATTTTAAACTAAATTCTCCAAATTTAAATAAACAATACTCCAAAAACACTAATTTCAAAATCACAAAATAAACAGCATTACATTTTGTAAATCGTATTAATTTTTAATAAACTATATGGTACAAATACTAACATTACAGTCTCAAAAATATGTTTTTGTAAAGGGAACAACACTCAAATGATTGAATATCAGCATTTGTTGACAACTTACCTTTTCCAGGTCATAGAAAAAAGCCTGAGGAATGAAGAATAGATTTTTGTAGTTATTTATTTACATTAAATGAACAGATAGTGTTAAAAAATAAAATAAAATAATAAAAAGCTGGATTATAACCAGTTAAGACTCATTCTCAGGCTACGTTTACACTACAAAGATGTTGTCAAAAACTGAAAAAATTTTCCCTTGCGTTTCTAAAAAGTTTCACGTATACAAGACAACGTTTTCAAAATGATTTGCGTTTATCCGTGAAAACAGCCAAAAACGCTGTATTACGTATGCCAGCCCAGTAGTTGGCGCTGTCAACTTGTTAGTTAACAGTACTTGTAGGGAAGTGACGATTATATGTTGTATATAATGTGTCACTGCTGTTGGTTGTAATATTGGTGAAGTAAATCCACACTTCGCTGAAGAAGCGTTCGCAAACTCTTGAGCAGCGACAACAATACCATGTACTCCGCCATTGTTGTGTATGTTTGTTCGCGCTTGCCTTTAAAGTCGACACGTACTTCGCATGTCTACATGCCTAACACGTACTACGCACATGCATGACGTAACCGTTTTCAAAGATTCCTGTTTTGGGTGTTTATACAGAACGCATAACGGTGACATTTTCAAAAACTTGCACTTTGAAACCCGTTTTCAAAAATATGCGTTTTCATTCCCCAAAACGATGTTGTCATGTAAACGAACAGGCAGAACGCATAAAAAGTTTCCCGTTTTTGGCAGAAAATGTTGTCTTGTACACGGCCCCTCAGTATACAAAGCCTCACCAGTCTGGAGTTTCTCTTTGTGTCTCTCTGCTGGGATGACAAGAAGTCCAGCTCTGTTTGATGGTTTTCCAAGTAGTCCCTATATGAGATGAGATGAGATGACATTAACATTCACAAGACTAGTGTGTGCAGTTCCGTCAGTCCATTCATTTCTCTACTGCAACATACTTGAGCCCTTTTCTCAAAGCCTGGAAGATTCTGTCCACCTGCTCAGGCTGTTGCCCCCAGATGCTGCTACCCACCCGACTCGAAGAAGGTATTCTGGGAGATTTCCCTGCTATGACTTTTGTGCGGAGAGAGCTACGAGCCGAGGAAAGTCTGTTAGATGAGATGAAATAGTAGAGACAATGAAAAAAAAGTTAATTATTATATATATACTATTGTAAAAGTTTGTCCTAAATTCATTTTATTTAAAACAAACTAATACTGTTGTTATACAAGGATGCATTAAATCAATCAAAAGTGACAATAAAGACATTTACAATGTTACAAAATATTTCAATTTCAAATAAATGCTGTTCTTTTGAACTTTCTATTCATCAGAGAATCTTGAAAATGATGCATCACAGTTTCCACAAGCAGCACAGCAGCACTGATTTCACCATTGATAATAATAAGAAATGTTTATTGAACAACAAAAAATCAACATGAATCAATTCAAGAACGATTTTGTTCCAACTATGAAAATTTATCAAAAATGACAGCACACTCAAGAACAATCTTCATCTCTTAAAAGAATCAAATAAGAAGTTTATATAGATAGCTGTTTCTTTGGGCCTTTTCTGAACCCAAAATTGAACTTCACAAATGTATGCAATAATTTTGACATTGCATTGCAATTTCCAGATTTCATTAAGTAGCACGCAGTGGTTTTCAGCTGTCCAGGACAATAAAAACAGCTTCTCTATTAAAAAATTAGCACATTAAATTGCTTCCTAAAACAGTGTTCTCATAGTAATGGCTGCTGAAAACTATGTTCTTAAGATCGCATTGCAGTTATTTAAACTATAACAATCATTTTGAACATTAATAATGTTTTTTAATGTATTTTTGCTAAATTAAATACTACTTTGGTCAACAGAAGTATCAATCTCTTTCATAAAAAACAACATTTATTTTAGCAATTCCAAACCTTTAAACAGTAGCATGCTTTTATATTCTGAATTTAATCCTCATATCCCATTTTAGTTACACCCACAACATAATCTACATATTTCATAATCTTACACAGCATAACAAACCCAATGACTCTGCAATGTAAATAAACTGTTCTCTTAGGGAAGGCATTCCTCAGCACTGCTCTGGGGTCACCAATAACACAAGCTCTGGCTCTCACATCAGTATATTCCTTCCTGTCTCCATCACAGACATCACCACTGTCCCTCAGACGTGACGCCCATTTTCTCAGGAATAAAGAGCTTGATTTTCTAAACTCAGCCCTCTGCATTCTAACATACTTGTAGTGTTTAGAAGCATTGTAAAAATATGTAAAAGCATTTACCAGTTGAAAACAACTTAATTTAATGTAAAATAATTCATTTTTTTTTTTTTTTTTTGCTTACACGAGTTAGTCACTACCAAACAAGGTTGTACACAGTCTCAAGATGAGTAATCTGGAATTGTTTTGTAAAAAAACAGACATAAAATTGTTGATATACAGTGCTCACTACGCCCAACAGCAAAAAAAAGGTTAATCAGACTGGGTTACAAGACTGGGGAAAAACAGAGACAGTTCATGTATTTGGATTAATCTATTAAACATGTTCAGAGGTTTTAATTAATCTCAGAGGTTTTTGTTTTGATGCAACCTTGTGCTTCTTCCAAAAAAATATTTTGTTAGCTACAAAACGGACCTACTTAAAATATGTGAAATTTTCTAAAAATCCCAAACGATTTATATATAATTTAGTTTACAATGTAGTTTACAAAATATAAGCAGGATAACCTCAAAATGATTTCAAAAATCAGTGTTGACAATCGAAAAACTAACCTTATCCAATCAACTCAAAAGAGTGGTTGAAATCTACTTCTCTATAACTGTAAATCCATGATCCTAACAGGATTGTAGCTGACAGCAATTAATCTGCAGGTTACTAAGCAATTAAATGCTTAAAAAGCATTTTCTCACAATGCAGTTTTGTGAAGCTTTTGCCATACAATAAAGAGTTTACAAATTGAAAGCAGGCAGAGATGCCTGTGAAGTTATTTTGGCCTTTGTCTGCAATCATTTAGTTTCAATCTTTTACTTGGATGGGAATGCAGGAATTTAGTGCTATTGTGACAAATAAAATAAAAATTTGCACACATGCATGCACACACATACACAGAGGCAGCTGTGTTTACTTATGTAAGCTGTCACACTGCTCAGATGATGCTTGTACTCGAATCCAAACTGTGCATCCTCTCAGGACCTTTGGTTCTTGAAATAATTACTCCTATTACATAATAACCAATGCTTGTTTGGGTTACAGATTGTGTGGAATGGTGAATTAGAACTATAATAAATCAAAGGAAACCGTAAACCACATCAGATATAAGCTAAGCTCCATTTCAAAACCTAGTGAGCTCCCTGCTAAGGCCACATCCTATGCCTCCTAACTGACTGATTTGGAACATCAGTAGCGCTTGCTGTAAACTAACAAAGCGATATTCAAGTATATAGTGCATAACAAAGATACATATTAGATAAAATATATAATTTTTAATTAGATAACACAACTTGAACTTCATCCATACTTTTCAGTGCTGAATGAAACTTATTTATGATGCTTTAAAATCCTGTTTAGGTAGGTAGCTCATTTGGACCCCTTTTTTTCACTTTACTAAGTCTGGAAATGTTCTAGATACAATAAATTATGGAAAATGTCAAGACAATAAGCAAGATAATTACTTTAGATGCCCAGAATGCATTAAACAATAAAATCGTACTTAACGTTATCACAAGTTGTCTGATGTCAGAGGTAGAAAATATCCAGCTGGGCTTTTATGTTGCTGCCAGTGTCATTTTAATATTGTTTATGATAGTGTTTATTAATATATTGAATTAGTTTTTATCTTTATATTTTCATTATAGTGCTTCTGTCAGTTTTATTAGTTGATTGTTAATATTTCTATATAAATGTATCTACATTTCTGTTTTATTACTAGCAATTTTAATACTGTTCTTATTTTTTTATTATTTTAGAAAAAAGTTTTCAGTCTAATATTTATATTCTATTTTATTTCAGCTTTATTTTAATAACAGTTTTAGCTTTAACATTGTTTTTATAAGAGAAACTACTTTTCTAAAATGTATATTCTAATTTCTTTCAGCTTTATTTCAATTACTGAAAAACTATTTTTATAGTTTTTCTTGTTTTACTTTTCATTAACAGTAGCACCATGAATGGCTTTATTGCAGGAATAATCGAGACTCTTCCAAAACGTTTGGTTTTGTCCTCAATTGTGCAACAAGGCCTCTCAGAGGTGTCCTCATGGCATAAATTCCATCAAACAAGAGTCATGCTTTCCATGGGATTCTATGACCACTGCTTTGAGGAAATTTATCTTAATAAAAGTGCAAACAATGCAGTCTGACACAAATGGAAACACATTCATCTTCTCTCAAACACAAACCATACTTGCTTACCTTCTCCGGCCACCGAGTGTGTTTACTCCAGTGAAGGAACGGCTCCGCTGCACCGTGCCGCCCTCAGCCGGACAATCAAACTTTAGCTTTACTGACATCTCGCGCCTCCACCTACAACATACACAAACACAAGAAAAACAGTTAGAAATTCGCTTTTAGTTCAAGTCATAGCCTTCATGTTATCAGCTGCAAAGCAATGCAATGGCAACCAATCACAACGCCAAAACAATGCACTAAAATAACTCAGAACATGTTAACATCTTGAAAACTAAAAAGATCAGGACAAATTTTAGTCACTGTCACATTTGCACGTTACACACACATCTGCTGAACGTGAAGCTCCTCTTCACAAACCCTCGGGCTCTCATTTATCAAATGAGCGGCTACAACTTTAATGACAGCCACCCTATTCTCCTCAATGACAAATGTCCATGTCTCTGTTCCATCTCTCCTCATCCCATAATTCATCTCTCCTATGTTATTGTATGCAGTTTTTGAACATTCCTCAGACACAGAGGCCCCAGAAAGACACTAAAAGTTGTCACAAAGTGAAAATTCACCAATCCATTTTCTTAATGCATGTTATAGAACTTACTGTGAACGATTTATCTGTGCATGTTACATTTTTGCAGTTTTTGGACCTTGTAATGTTTAATCAAATTGCCATAATAGGATCCTCCAGTGAAAAGGGCAGATTGTGATTACATTAGACTGCAAAATATTAAAATGATCTGGCATTTGATTCAAATAAAGAAAAGAAAATGAGTGCAGATGATGATTTTAAATGTGACTTAAGTGTCCAAATGCTGTTTTACCTCATTGCTTTTGGCGATAATATTCACTTATGGCTTTTGCACCTGTTTGGCTAAAGCAAACTTTTTTGTTGACAGTGGCACACAAGAGAGAGACAGAACGGAGAAAGTGAGAGGAAGGCAGGATGAAGAGGAGAGACAGAGGACAGGAAAGAGGCAGAGAGAGATGTCTTGATTGCAAACGCAGAGGCGGTTATCAGTCTCTACAGGACAGTAACTCATGTTCCTTTTCCTACAAGGGGAAGAGAAAGATCTGTGGGGTTGATGAAGAACTGTGGGGGGTAGATGGGCAGGGAGTTTCAGAGAACCATGTTTGTAAGAACCATGGAAACAGTGTTATGACAGCTGCTATCACTATGACAAGTAGAGTTAAGGAAAATGTAAATCAAGGAAGAAGAAAATGAGTGGTGCTCATCTCTAAAAAATTTGCAGTCACAATTATAGTGAGTTCCGTGTGGACGCTGTCTACCTCAATTCGGGTCCCTCATTTAGTGAAAGTCTTTTCATTTTTTTCTAGGGTTGGATAAAAATATTGATTTTCCAGTTGATCTCTATCTTTATTTAAATGATCTGCATATGCTTCGATGTCTCCCAATAACGAGCTTTTTTGTCATTGTTTCCTGCACCGCTTTTTTAAAGGCCTGTTGTATCTACATCTAACTTACATGGCAAAATAAGCCATATCTTACCAGAGTTTGCTGTCTAAATTAAATGTAATAAGTTTTAAAAAGATGTTTACCGCGAAATAATGCCAAACAATGCATTTCTATCGAGTTGCCCTTGCGGGTTACACGTCATCTACTGCTTGACCAGTGAAGCCAAACAGTTCGATTCCCAAACTATGAATCATTGAATCGTTCAAAAAGACTCATGAACTTCGTAACTGTTTGAATCAACCTGATCATTGAGGGTTACATGATAGACATAAAATACATGTATTTTATGTCTATGGGTTACCTAATCAACATGAAGATATTCAGATACCAGTGACTGGGTATTTTAATATATTATAAGAAAGATTGATGCAATATGTTACTGTTTATATTAATAAAACATTTAGCTCCGGTCCTTGAATTTGAGTGATAGCATCAATAGCCAAGTAGGTGGCAACAAGTGACTGCTGAACAATATGTATGATATCCACAAGTTTCCAACACCCCATGAGGCCTTGCGTCAAAAGTGGGAGCATCTTCCTGTTTGAAGTAAACGAGCAGGAAGTGATACTCATTCATTCAACAGCTGACAGTTAGTCATTCAAGATTTAGCGATCCAAACTTGCTAATGATGTGGGAACACAACTTCAATGAACTTAAAAATGGTGAAATAACAGTACTTTTACCCTCTGCTAAACTGAAATGTTTACTGTGTGTCATTCATGTTCTGCATATATTGCTTCACGGTAGCCTTCACTTAAAATCTTTAGTCTAATATTGTTGGATGATAAAATTAACACACAAAGTACTAGGGATGCACCGAAATGAAAATTCTAGGCCGAAACCGAAAATTCTGGATGCACTTGGCTGAAAACCGAAAGCCTAAATGCTTTGTAATAATTATTATGTTATTAAATAATATAAAGTAATTTTGTAAGACTTAATGAAAATGACACACAAAAAAAAAAAAAAAAATTGGACAGAAAATACATTAATATTAAATATCAATATATTATTTTTATTCAGTATTAAATAGCATGCATGTGAGCAGAGCATAGCGGGGAGCAGATCAGTGAATAAGAGGGTAGTGTCATTTTACATGCGTAGCCCAGTACAGCTGTACTACACCATGTTACATGTTAAATACAGTAGCGCTATTGCAAACAGGAACGAGTTTACTACATAGAAATTTCCTGCTGGTGCGTTGAGCGGACTTTGCTTTTCCAGTGAGCATGAGCGGTCCCTTTTTCGGCCGAAAACCGAAAATGCCATTTTCGTCTGCCAAAATTTCAGTGCATCCCTATAAAATACCATTGGTATACTACTTTCCGCCACCTCACCGGAAGTTGTACCCACATTCTTTTTTACAGTAGCACCCCCTGGAAATAGGTAAAGTCTTTCAATTTGAAAAAATGAAAAAAGTGTTTCTATAAGTAAGTCATTGAATCATTCGCTCGTTCGATTTGTTCAAAACACTCATTCACGGGGGGAGTCGTGGCCTAATGGTTAGAGAGTCGGACTCCCAATCGAAGGGTTGTGAGTTCGAGTCTCGGGCCGGCAGGAATTGTGGGTGGGGGGGAGTGCATGTACAGTTCTCTCTCCACCTTCAATACCACGACTTAGGTGCCCTTGAGCAAGGCATCGAACCCCCAACTGCTCCCCGGGCTGCCGCAGCATAAAATGGCTGCCCACTGCTCCAGGTGTGTGTTCACAGTGTGTGTGTGTGTTCACTGCTCTGTGTGTGTGCACTTCGGATGGGTTAAATGCAGAGCACTAATTCTGAGTATGGGTCACCATACTTGGCTGAATGTCACGTCACTTTCACTTTCACTTTCATTCATTTGCTACTGTGAGATCTGGGGCGTGAACTCCAAAAGTGGGCTGAACCTTCAAAATGGGGCGAGGTGTCCTCGAACAAAGACTTTCACCATTGGCTCTGGCTTCAGCCAGTTATTATTGCTTTACATTTATGCATATGCCTAAATAAACATGCTTCATGAGAGCAGAAACCAAAAGGGTAGTGATGCTACTGTAGGTGCAACTAGAAGGTCCCACTGTCCAGTGAGGTCCAGTTGGGGAGTTACAGAATGTCTGGCTCGGTGATTTCATATCGCATAGGCCTAATCTTATTAACTGCTATCTCCTGAACTGCAATCTTTACCACGCTGAACAAGTATTGGAAATTTGAACCTCCTCTGAGCAAATGAGGTTAACCAAAAACAGCTCAATGATGTAATTAACCCAGTCCATCTGTGTTTTCCCCCAAACCATGCAAAAAATAAATTAATTAATAAAATAAAATACATATATATCATTGAGGATATAAAAACCAGACACAGTGTGTGCATCCTGAGTAGAAGAGAGATTCTTGTAAATGTTTGGATTTACATGTACATCATATAGATGTATAACAATAGATAGTGACACCATTTTAATTAAATTTACACAAACAGTTCAACCATCATACCCACCCTCATATCTTTACAAACCCGTAAGTCATACAAGTTTGGAACAACATGCTGGTGAGTAAATAATGTCAATGTTTCATTTTGGGTGAACACTTCCTTTAAGAAAGACTTTTTTTTTTTTTAAGAAACTTGAGTCATACTGTACATTTCTTTGATAAGCAAATGACCTCTAGTTCTGTGCCTATAGTGAATATGCATTTATTTATTTATATAAATACACACACATCATTCTCAGTGGGACACGCAGTAAGACTTTCTGAGTGTTGGCCAATCAAAATATTAGCACAAACATCATGTCTAGCATGAGAAACTGCCATACTAAAACTTTTTTCCATTTGTTTTTTGGCAGGAGGAAGAAAAACAGAAGGGTGTAGAGGTATTGTGGATTGACTGGCTTGAACCGTGATTCAGAGTATGACTGCTGTCATTACAAAAACACAAAAATTTGGCTTGAATATTTGCAGCCATGTGGGATAAGTGAACATGGTGTACTCATTAACACTTACTGATAACACTAAGCAGTCAAGTATGTGAATCTTCCTGGAAACCGTCTGATTGTCATCCATCATTTTTACAGGGGACTCATGGGATTTCATGCCAAAGGGAATAGATATCTAGTCCAGTGCACACAAAGTTGTGGATCAAGAAAAGCACAGGGTAATGATGGCATCGAAGGGGGGAAGGTTCATTGATTAGATCATTCATGGGATGGATTTTTTAGGACAGAACAGGACATAACATATGCAATTTGATATGAAAGCGGCTGTATTTTTACAGGTCATTCAGTGAAAACCAGGTATTTTCGCAGTTATTTATGTAACACACAAAAAAAAATAGCCAACAATAGTAAACCTATATAACTTTCGTCTGCAGATCCAAAAAGTCTAAACAGCAGTTGACCCCACTGAGTCTCACTGTACGGATAAAAAAACAGACATTTTTCAAAATATCATGTTTTGTTTTGTTCAGAAGAAACAACATGAGGTTAAATAAATGATGACAGAGTTTTCGTTTTTGGGTAAAATATCCCTTTAAGATCATTAGTCTAAATGCTTAACCATGAAACTACCACATCATGTGAGACAACCCATATGAAACTCGAGCCTCAGCGACTTTTGAAGTCCCTCAGCATCTTCTCTCATAAATGTTTGAAATAGAAATGAGGTTTTAATGACACTCATTAACATGCCAGTACGTAACCTCCCTATTTCTATGACCCAGATGAAAGTTCAACCTTGATGGTCTATGCATAAATAGACTGCAACCATCAATATCATATGTATTAACAGAATTGAATAAGATTTATCAAATTGCACATTGCATTGAACTTAGTCATAACAAGAAACAGACCTAACATTACAGACAAGAACCATTTCGGTATGTAGCTTAAGCAGGGTCAGGCCTTTGCTTGAATTCACTGGGTTCCGGGGACTCAGTGGTAGTGATGATGACTGTGAAAACCAAAATAAATAAATAAATAAATAAAATACCAGAGTTCACCTCCAAATCTCTCTAATGTAAGAAATTCAAAAAGGATTTCCATGTGCATTTATGTGAACTCTACCATATGTTCGAGTGATTTGTGAACTCCTTGATTGCACAATTTTTGTTCTGCCTTTTGTTTCTCATGGTTTATGATGCTGCTGTTATCTGGAACTGAATCTCTACTGAATAGTGCCTGAGTCATATTTCATTCTTAAATAACCTTCAAGAAAGAGATCTCAGGGGGTCTCAGCTGTAAATGAACCCTGCTCCCCTCAGTGCAAACCACATAGAACTCATACACACCCACACACAAACAAAAACATCACCCCATCAATCCATACTGGAACAATGCCACGGATGACAGCACTCAGAACATGAATTAAATAATGTTGAGATGAAGCTTTCTTGTGAAAAATCATCACCTTTATTCTGCTGTTTATGATTTTATTACCCAATACCAACACAAACCACAAAGCAGGGCTGATGTGCAATGCAAATTTTATGTATGAGCAATAGTTATAGTGATCTTTGTCTTAGGCTGATGATACACGGGGCAACTTTTTTGAGCAATGTTGCTTGGGCACTTTCCCATTGAGAATGGGTAACAAATTTCTATTTGGATACTTTAGATCGGTCGTGGGCCCTGTGTCTCACCTGGTTACTATTAACAAAAGTTGCCTGGCAACATTGCTCAAAAAGTTGCCCTATGTATCATCAGCCTAAGGCAAAGATCACTATAACTATTGCTCATACTTGGGGTTTGGGACCCTTAAATATAAAAATTACAATCATGTAAATATTATAAACATAAGTGTGACTTCAGATTGTCCTGATGTTTGAGAAGAGATATTAATACAGTGATCTGCCAAACGGTTTTTGCCTGTTAGGCTGATGATACACGAGGCAACTTTTTTTTAACAATGTTGCTTGGGCACTTTCCCATTGAGAATGGGTAACAAATTTCTATCTGGATACTTTAGATTGTTCGTGGGCCTTGAATCTCACCTGGTTGTCTGTTGACGGCAACATTGCCCAAAAAGTTGCCCCGTGTATCATCAGCCTTAGATGATAAAACAGGTGGCAAAATATTGTAGATTTGCATTCCATTGAGCCATACTTTAGAATAGCATATGATAATGTAATATGGGTCTGGTAAATAGCCACCTAGCAACCAAACAAAAGAGCTTAACAGCTGCATAGAAATGTATTAAAAATCAGAATGCTTTAGCAACCACAATGCATTGGTTGCTACCCACAATACCCTAGCAACCATTACGAACAGCCTAGCAACAGCATACTAAAAGAACAAAAACACTCAGAGCCACTCATAATACCTTGGCAACCAACAACTACACTATAGCAACTACTCACAATAACCTAGAAGCTGCATACAAGCATGCTAAAAAAACACTTAGAACACCTTAGCAACTGCATAGCAATGCCTTAGCAACCACTAACAACAGCCTATACTCCTTATGCAGCTCCAACCATTTTCAGCACTGCGCTCATTATCTTCCGTCTTGTGTATGTCCAGACTGTCTGTTGTAGTCTCTTTATGTCTGATTTGGTAGCTGAACCAAACCAGACAGTTCTGGATGAACACAGGACGGACTCAGTGACGGCCAAGTAGAACTGTTTCAGCAGCTCCTGTGGCAGGTTGAATTTTCTCAGTTGGCGAAGGAAGAACAACCTCTGATGGTAGTGTCATCAGCAAATTTAATTTCTTTGAGGGACGCCAGTGCTGATCGTGAGAGTCCTGGATGTGAGTTTACCCAACCTCACTAACTGTGACCTGTCTGTGAGGAAGCTGGTGATCCACTTACAGAAAGGGGTGGGCACGGTGAGCTAGGTCAGTTTGTCTGAGAAAAGGTCAGGCATGATGGTATTGAAGGCCAAACTGAAATCTACAAACAAGATTCTTGTGTAAGTTGACTACATTATCCACAGACCTGTTTACTCTGTACACAAACTGAAGAGGATCCAGCAAGGGTCCAGTGATGTCTTTCAGATAGGCCAACACCAGTCTCTCAAACGACTTAAACAGACATGAGAATGACAGGTCTGTAGTTGTTAAGTTAAGTGATTTGGGTTTTTTTGAGGACCAGAATCATCGTGGAGCGTTTGAAGCAGGAGGGGACTACACACAGCTCTGGTGATCTGTTGAAGATCTGTGTAAAGACGGGGGCCAGTTGATCAGCTCAGACTTTTAAAAAGGCAGGTGAAACACCATCTGGGCCTGAAGCTTTCTTTCTGTTTTCTGATGACCCGGTTAATGTCCTGTACACAGACCTTAAGTGCAGGTTGAATGGTAGGAGAGGGAGGGAGCGAGGGGGGTTGCAGAGGGCAGTAGGTGTATGTGTCAAGTACAGATCAGAGTGGGTGTGGGGTGTGAGACATGGCTTTACAAACTGCCATTAAAATACATTCAGATCGTCAGCCAGTTGTTGATTCTCCACAAACTGTGGGGGTGGTGTCTTGTACTTGCTGATGTCCCTCAGGCCAGTCCATACTGACTCCAGGTCATTGAAAATTGTTTTTTCAGCTTTTCAGAATAGCATTTTTATCCATCTGCTCTCCTTTGTTAGTCTGTTTCTGGCCTGGCCATACAAGATTTTAACCCACTTCTGTAAGCATCTTCCTTGGCAAGACAAAGCTGTTTGAGTTTCCCAGTAAACCATGGTTTATCACAGCCAGGCACACAGCCAGACCCAACTGAGATGTCTTTAAGATGTTTATGATTTAGAATGAATGTAAAACTGACATCTTACAGACGTCTATCAGATGTTTGTACACAGCAGATGCTTTCCAGATGACGTGATCTCTAACAGACATCTTGCAGGCGTACGTGTGCTATCTGGGAAGTTGTTTGTATGTTCATGTATTTCAGCAATTATTGTAATGTATGCAGGATTTTTCTTCTTCCCTCATTTGATTGGGCAGGCCAGCTGTCAATCTGAGTGGGCCAGGGCCAATTTTGTCTGGGATGTGGTACTTAATGTTAAGGAGTTTTTCTCTGGCAAAACTTATAGAAGACGGCTGATTAAACATATAACAAACAAACAAAAACAGCTGAAGAATTGCTGAGCTCAGCGCCGTGACTGCCTTTCACAGCACCATCTTGATTGTATTGAAAAAACCCCACTCTGATCACCTAAGCAACTCCATAGCAATGCCTTAGCAACCACCCATAACAGACTAACAGCAGCATGAAATCATGCTTAATCATGCATAGGAACACTTTAGCAACCACATACAACAGATTAGCAGCTGCATAGAAATATGAGGAAAAAAAAAACTGCCAGAACCGCAAAGCAACCACATACAACACCCTAGCAACCACATATCAATGTTAAAAACCACTCAGAACACTATAGCAACAACATAGCAACACCCTAGCAACCACACATATATGTGCTAAAAACTCAGAACTGCTTTGCAATGCATAGCAGCAACCTACAACACTTCTAGTGACTTCTGCACTAGTAAGCCCACTATTCTTACCTCTAGCTGTTAATAAGACTCATGAGACATGTGTGTGTCATAAATTAGCAAACGTCCTAAATAAGACTGCATTTTAGGGATCTTGTGCAGAGATTTACAGGGGAGTTATGCACATAAATCTTGTAAGTTATTATGAGTACACACACATTACACATGCTCTGAGTTTGGCCATATTAGATGACAGAAACATTTTCATTGCAGTAATGAAAAAGAGAGCAACATGTGAGTGGAGAGTGAGGAGTACAGAGAAAGGACCGCTTTGGGAAAAAGAGGAATTTTACAGACTATCAAAAGAAAAATCACAAAATATTATTATTATTATTTATTTTATTTTTTTAAGCACAGACTTACCACAAGAAGGGAACATAACAATATAACCGTCATATGATTCAAACATACTACTAAAATCCAGTTCCCTTTCAAACAGTCTCTCCAGTTACGTTGACATGCTTATGGGTAAACTCCTGTTTACACTGATACTGAAGCCTGATTTGTTCATGTTCGTGTAGCTGCACAAAACAATGGTGCTTCAACCAAGCGGCAACCTTACGGTCTCTCTTGTGAAACTAACACAGAAGAGACTAAAACTGCAGTTCATCGACTGGCCGCTAGAGGCTGGATCTGAAAGGGAGTTATTTCCATAGACTCCCCATGTTTAAATGCCCAACTTTACAGCAGAAAAAAATATGTTTACAGCCTGGTACAAAAAGTGGTTTTGGTCTATATAGCTAATTTTGACCCTCATGACAACTGTGAGAGGGTGAATTTTTTTTTTATAACTCATCCATTTAAATGATATTAAGCCTTAAAGCTCAGCATAATTAAGGGTGTGGCCATTTGAGTGACAGGTGGATTGATGCTGCTGTCACAACCGTCGAGCTAGGTGGGTGTGGTTTCAGCAACCAGCTCCCGCCTCTTTGCCCATTTTCGATTATCCAGGAGTGACATGCAGTGACACGCTGCCAAGATGGCAACGGCTGGCTTCACCCACTTTGAGCTTCAAAAAAGCTCTTCGGAAACCTACAGGTGACGTCACGGACACTACATCCATGTAAGGGGAGGAGCGGACCTCTATATAAGTCGGGTCTTTGCACCATTTCGTCAGAATTTTTCTCCTTTAGCAATGAAGATCATCTCCTCGCTGACTCTGCAAGCAAGAAGCCGAAGAATGAAGAAGTTCAGTTCAGCCTGCTGCTCACCGCCTTAAAAGGAGCCCCGGCAGCGAATTCTCCACTCGCAGATCGCCTTCTTTAATGAAGGCAGTCCTCCCTGCTCTGCTCTCCCATTTCCTGTCTCCTCTCGGAGAAAGAAACAACAGAGCAGCTGGGCTTTAACACCAGGCTCGAGTGAACTCATGCTGTGCAGCTCCTGCGTCCTTCACTCTCCCACCAATGCCTCTATATTCGATGGCATGCGATGTCCTGGTGAGTTCCTCGTGAACTGCCGGCAGGAATGACCATTGGCGGGAGGACTGCTGATGGTGTCCCTTCAGGTACCGCTCATCAGGGAGGACACGGGCGGCTCTTCTGGAGCCGACCAAGCCAGGCCGAGATCCTCCACAGCCTTGGTTAGCTGATCTTCAAGAGCAGAGAAGGGCAAGACTCATGTTCTCGCAGTGAGAGCATTCCATCCCTGTGAGCGCAGTCTCTGTGTGGACGATGCCAGACAGGCGACGCAGTCACCGTGCCCATCTGCATGCCACACTCGCAGCGCACATGTGTATTGAGATGCATTAATTTTTGAGACCACTAGATGGCAACAAAAATTGTGTACTTGCTTTAAAGAAATAGTTAAAAGAAGAAGATGGAAAATGCATGGCAATAAAAATCAATGCTGTGTCCCCATGTGCCTACTTGCACTACGCCTTTAAAGTATGTACTCTTCTGGTGAAGAAAAAGTACACACTTTTGTGTGTGTAGTAGAAGTGTAGCGATGAGCTGTGGGACATACAATCACGTCATACAATGGCGTCTTTAATGGACCTCTCTGTCCCATAGTTACACGCACCCTGTCTCTGTAAACTGGCCTATCATTCATCTTGTCACAGTTAAAATCCTCTACAGTGAAATATAACACAGATAACATTAAATAAATATTTTTACCAGGTTAAATGTTGATTGTTAGTAAATCAAACCCATTTATCTAAACCTCTCTACTTAAGTGTCAGTCGCACACATCTGCCATGTCTGCAATTTTTTAACGTTTTTTATTTGTGTTTGTATACTGGTATACTCTTTTCAACATACTATGCTTTGGGACGCACTTATTTTAATCTCACATACTATTTAGGATGGATAGTATGAACATTGGGACACAGGGCAAAAGAAGACAAAGGTGGAAACAATTTCACAATTTCAGTTGATTTCTATCGACTTTGTTCAATTTTGTTAGGTGTTTTAACTTCTCTTTAACCATACTTCTTTTCACTGTGTTCTATCCTCTGCTGGTCAGGTATAGTATCACTAATCAGCTGTAGTGCTAATGTCTTGTGTTCTATGGCGCAAACTTGGTAAAGCTAGATTGCTTGACATGAAGGCAGGTGCAATCCAGACAGCATTTGAGTGGACAAAACATTGTAATCCATACTGTAAACAACATGTTTTCATCTTAGCTTTTTTCACCTTGTAAACAATATGTCCTCAGTTATTTCTATGCAGTGTGTGTTTTTTTTTTTTTTTTTACCAGTACGCTACACCTGTAAAATCAGCATGAAGTGGGTAAAGACAGTAAACACATGTGCTTGTGATAGAAAACATGGTTGTCTGCTTACGTGGCTTTGTTTACGTTTTCTGAGGGATGTTTGGCCCCTCTGCTCTTCAGTGATGTATGGTGTTGTGTGTGATATATGAATGAGTGAGTTAGTGTGCATGCTTTAGAAAGGCTGTATAAATCACAGAGGGGTCAGACGTAATTGTTAAGAATGCTTTTTTCCACTATATCACACTGCGACCCTAGGGGTCCCTGCACATACTCACATGCTTTCACTCACAATTCAGCATGATCACATTAGTATTCTTAGGTATTTGTATGTAGAATGTACTCATTCATTTTTATTGTAAAATATTGTGAAGGTGTCTTTACACAGAGTTAAGGCTGCTCTGTGCATGCTCATATGCAGTGTAACGGTGCAATGCTGCACAAAAGCTAGATAAAATAATGCCTGCTCAGACTCACCTCAGCCCTTTGTATAAAAGTATGCAGTTGTAATTGCTGTGCAAAATGCATTTATGCCACCTCTGAGCAACTAAATGCCACTTCAGAAGTGCTTCTGTTCCACCTATACAGTATAAATTTGGCATTATGGTTGATGTGGGTCTGATGTGGGTAGGCATAATTTAGTTTTAGTCTTTACTCTTAGTCTTTTAATACATACAAATGAGCTTTGAATATATAATCTGGAAATTGTATTCATTGCATTTCACTTGTATATTAATTTTAAATTATATTATTGAAGTGACAATGAATATACATTTAAAATTTTAGAATATTTATAAAATAAAATATAATACAGTATTAAGAAATAATATAAAGATTGTAATCTTAAATATTTTAATAACATTTTCTGTAATTATTTAAATGCTTTTTCTCTTTCTCTTAAACATGCACAAGCATAAATGATAACAGTCATTAGCTGAAGGCAGTTGAGAGGGCGTAAGAATGTTAGTAGGTTGTAAACCTGTGTTAATTTGGCAACCTAAAACCACATGTTTCACTGTTACAACAAACCTGCTCATAATTCCTCCTTAAACCCAAAATGTGGCAAAGCTTTGCATGTTTGTGGCTAATGGAGATGATCTTTAAATTAAAGACTCCTGATGTTTGGTGGTTGAGTGGAATGTTTTCGCCAGATGTTGCATCTTCCCCTTTTTCCTTCTTTAAGTCCTATGATGACCTTGTCTCTCAATAATCAGTTCCTGATTTCTGTCCCATATTTCCACTATGCCAAAAGAGGTCCCTGTATTCTCATGATAGTAATACTGAATGATTGTTTATCTCATGATTAGCGTTATTTATTGGGCTGTTTTTCTCATCCAATTGAATCTAGTTAAATAAAAGCCCAGAGTTTGTGATAGCAATACTATAGTTCACCGAGGTTGGCTACATGCAAACATCGCTCTAGCTAGCTTGTTAGCAAGTTTTTAAGATTAGCTTTCATGCACACAAAGGGTTTTCATGTATTGGCAATAAGCTTAATAGATTTCTTATGGGTGTACTTATGTAACGTTTAGTGTTACTTGAAAAGAGCATCCAAGAGTTGAGAATATACAGACATTCTTCCATGTGCTTTGTGAAATTGGTTACCTACCAGAAGTAAAGCATGGATTTGGTATCTGAGCCCATCTGGCAGGTTGTGACATCCACGAAATTGGTTAGTGTCTTGAGAGTTTAAAGTCACTAGATGTTTTTCTTAGAAACTTATTTCAGCCCAGTCTATGGATTATTTTGTCCAGTAATGTGAAGACAGTGCTTTGTGTTACTATAACAACTCAGAAAAATAGTGAAATGAAAAGCTATGAGCCAATTTGAAAGTAGCTTGTCGCCAGAGGATGTGGGCTAACATTTCATCCAGTATTTCTCTATGAGACATTGTCTCCATTCTACCTAAACCACTTTGAACTCCTTCACCTCCTTGGCTGGTTTCTGGTGAAGATTGAACCTTGGCTTGAAAGTTTTCTTGGATGGCATGATGTAGGCAAGAGAATGGAAAAACAGCTGTCCAATCCAAACCATCTATGAGGTTTTTGATTAACCAGCAGATGTTAGTTTTCTAAAATGATGGATTTTCATTCTAGATCAGGCATATATTTCTGGCCCTTTTTTGAATGAATACATTTGAATCTTTGTTTTTGCATGTAAGGCTTAAGTCCATAACACTCTGTGCAAGTATTCTGTCAAAATGATTCATAATGCTTTTCCACAAGGGGTGCTATAGAGAAAATGAGCATGTTTTGTCTTGTTCTAGTTTTCTCTTTCAGGTCAACTACTGGAATTGAAGAACAACAGTTTGAAGAGAATCTGGCTGAGTAAGTTAAAGTTTGTAAAAAGTAGGGGCGTTATTACGCATCTTCTGAAAGAGTTTTGAATGTCTGGATCAAAACACAGGTGAAGAAGAAGCAGAAACAAGTGATCTGATATGTAAGCGGATGCATATGTGATGCTGCAGATGCATATCCTCCTACATTATTGGCAAACTATTTTCCTGTTCAACACAGTAAAGCTGCTTTGACACAATCTGTATTGTATGAAGTGCTATATAAATAAAGGTTGAAAACAAAATGTTACAGAATGAAATGTCAAGCCAGGAAGTGATGTAGAACTGTGCAAGCTTTGGAGGTGTTGATGGAAAGAATCTACTATTTTTTGATCGTCGTTCTGAAACTAATCCGAAGGTAGTCTAATAGACAAAAGATACTATTTTCTCAGCTTTTTGTTAGATTTTTTTTTTTTTTTTTTTTTTTAATCAGAGGCTCTGTTCTTTCTTTTGACATATTGCATGTTCAGATATTCGTACAACAAAATATTCTGGGGGCCATGTAAAATTGATGTATTTGTATATGTGTTTTTCTTTACAAAAAAAAAAAGTTTAATTATTTTTCTTCAAACTTAGAATTTTTTAAGGCCTGTTAGTACACACTTTACCTAAACACCCTAGCAACTGCATAGAAACTGTTGACAACCACCCACAACACTCTAGCATTATGGCATTATTATTCATTTAGGTGGTTTTTGTCATGTTTTGAGACACCCAAAATACCTCAAATGCAGAGCATGACTGATTTAAGATGTCATGAATTATATGATTAACAGAGGAAATGCATTGCGTGGCTAGAGCGTTGAATGTCTTCAGCTCTGCTTTTTGCATGTAAACAAATCCAAATAACTACCATGCATCTCAGCGGCAAACCAGTGGCCACTTGAAATTCAAAGCAGACAGTGGGAATGCCAACAAAAGGTTCAATTAAGGTTTCTTGTATTTTATTTATTTATTTATTTTGCTCGGGCAGCATGCAAGTCAAGTTTTAATAGATCCCAGAGCTTAAGGGGGCTGTACATCCTGTTTGTGTGTGCCATGTGGGTTTAAGTGTGTGAGAGGCCAGTCAGTAAAGCAGGCCATGAACAGTGTAAGCGTAATTACTCCTCACTCTCTGTCTGTTCTTATCCTTCTTTCTTTCCACTGTAATAGTTTACAGAGATGTTCCTAATGCACTTCCAAGTCGTGTCATTTTTCAAAAAGTCAGACTTGCTCTTCGGTTTAAAGGTCATATTTCATAGTTCTCAAATATTATTGCAGATTTATATACATGCATATTTTATATATAATTGAGTTAAAAGTAATTCATTACAGTTTCAGAAGAAAATGCAAGTGCAAAATTCTAAAGCTGGTTAGCAGGTGTTGCTACTGCAATTGATAAGGAGTTCTGAGTGCATTGCAATTCAGTTGCTAGGAAAGTTATGCATTGAAAATTACTTTCATTATGAGCAATAATTAAGACTTGCAGCGATGAGTGAGCTTGACTAGTTTATATCAATTTCATTTTTTTGATGATGATAGTGTTTTGAATTTAAAGACAAAGGTTTTAGCATAGTGATAGCACTAACAGTCAAAGTAATAATGTAATTATAAAATATATTGCTACTTATAACATTTTTTTAAATAAAATAATTATTAGTGTTACATATTAAATGCTAATAATTTTAGTACAAAAATAAATTTTAATTATTTTGAATTAATAATTATAATAATATTTTTATAGTTTTAATGTATTATTCTTATTATTATATTAGACATGAATTAATTAATATTAATTAATAATAAATGTTTAAAAAAAAAAAAAAACAATGTATTTGATATCACTTTATTTGACAATAAGTGTTTATCTATGAATGGTTCTAGTATATTGATAACACTACCCCTCAAAGCACTGCTTTTCGATGCAGAAGAACTTTAAATCGGCCTGCACTGGTTTGCTGGTCTCCTAACCTGGTCAAGCTGGTTATTTTAGAAGGTTGAAAAAAAAAAGAAAAGAAAAAAAACCTCAGTAAATTTCAAGACAATTACATGCTTCATAATGATTGTTGTGCGCAAAGCCGTATTGTTTATGTTTATTTATTGATTATCTCTCAGGGCTGTATTTGGCATCCATATGTGACTAATAGTAAGAAACATGTCTTGGCTAAACCCAACCTAGATTTGAAAAAATGTGTAGTTTTGTATAAAACTAAGAAGTACATAGCTCTTTGTCAAATCTAAGATGTTATAGAAAACCACTGTTATCTTGATATGACCTCTCTGACAGTCCTCACAATTAGTATTTCTTCATGCTTGTGGATTGTACTACTTGTGGCGGTGTGTTTTTACAAAGTGGGGCTTTCCGCTCTGGCTTGTGTCCACCTGGGTCCACCTCTCTTTATGTTCCTCCACCAGAACGATTGTACTTTTGGCTGCATGTTTGATGTGCAAATCCCTCCTTTTTCTGCACTTCCTACACTTCTCTCCTTTTGTTTTTCTTGTGTAAACGAATAAAGCATTGCAGAAATGGAGTGAAAAAAGGGTGAGTTCATCGGGAAGGAGAGCGTACTGGATATGTGGGTATCTCAGCAGGGTGTACCACCACTGAAGTCAATGACTAAATGTTATGAAAACAATGTTCCTCTTTCTTCTCTCACACACACACACACACACTCTCTTTCTGTACGTAGCCATGCCACACCTTTTAACAATGCAATCTGCTCACATTCCAGTACCTTTGAAGGTAATATAAACATTTGGAAATTGAATTTCATATCTGATTGAAGAAAAATGTCTCAACTTCCACCTTTCCTGCTTGGCATTAATGTATGTAACAGAAATGGAAACGGCTCACAACTGATGGCATGTAACACAAATGTGGCAATGTATGGAGTGAAATATACACTCCTTTTCTCTTTTTCAGTGGCTGGGATCATGCAGACCACTGTAGCCTCTAAAATTTATAAACTGTGTTCTGTATTCATAAACTACATTTTTATATTTTTCGGTAAACTCGCCCCATAAGTTCCTGATTGAGCTGGTGAGTCAGTGATAACCGTTTCAGACAGATAGTAACTAGTGGTTTTTGTGGATGGTCATGTGTTATCTGAAGCAGACCACCAGCTTACTTTTGGAGTTGTCGTCTATATGCATGAGTGTAGATAGTGTGAGACATGATTGCATATACACATTTGGTCATATATACACAGGATGGAAGAATGAAAGTAATGAAACGGGAATCTTTGTGTAGTTTCTGTTTCCCAAACAGGAAGGCAATGGATTTACCAAGCATTTGATGAATTAGAAGGTTTATGTTAAGGGCTCAAATTAGATTAAACGGGTGTGCTCAGTTCTCACGGGCGACACTGAAGACAACATGAGTTCTGAGATGATCACTTCTTCGGAAAGCCCCACCAACTCACAAATGTTGAAGAATCAGCTATGGCTGTTCTGAGAACACACATTCTTACAGACACAACTAATCAACCGCAGAAAATTAGGCTCTTGTTTATTATGTCTTCCAGTGCAATGCTAACAAGACAAACAGGTCAAATAGTCATGCTATTGCTGTGACAATGTACTAATTTAATACTTTTTTCAGTTTTGTGCTTGTGTCACAAATGCCAAATGGTATTACCTGCTAAACCATCACTATAATTTTATACCATGCATTATTAATATTTAATTTGTTAAAAATGTTTAATAATTTTATTAATTATTATTAATATCATCATTATTATAATTAGCAAACATATTCTGAGTTAATTTTTTTATTATTAATGAAAATTTATATTTTTATTAATAATACTTTTTTTAATTTGATTTGATATTATTTTAAACAATTACTTTATATACTAAATGCATAAATGTAAATATAATTAATAATATTTTTCCAATTATTAACTAATTAATGTTATAAGTAGTAGAATATGTATTTTTATCATGTATAAATATATTATTTATTATATTTTTATTACTGTAAATATGTATTATATTATTATTTATATTATCATTTATATATTTTAATTCATATTTTAATTATCATTATTATAAATACTAATCATATTTCAATTATTTTTTACCACTATTAATAATATTTTTGTTATAATTATTAGACATTATTTAAATAATTATTAATCATATAAAATAATAGTTTTTTTTGTAGAATTGTTAAGGAATTCATATTGTTAGGCAGAACATTTATTATTATCATTATTATTAAATATTTTATTTAATTAATTTCTCATTATTATTATTCTTATTATTGTATCTAAACAATAAAAAAAATATTTTGCATTTGTCATCACTTTATCTGAAAATAACAGTCTATCCATTAATGCTTGTACATCTCATATTCAATAAAATGCCTTTATGAAAATATGTAGCTTTTTTGCCTTATTTCCATATTTAAGGTGGCAATTTACAAACCTGCCACACTCTCTGATTAATAACATGAGCACAGGTGGCACATCTTCAAATCTTTGACAATTTTTTTAATTTAATATGACAATCCTGTATAACACTGCCGTTGATGGCTGTCAACTTATTTGCCTTTACATGAAGCAACTGGTGTTTTTAACTGGAATTCTAGATTCCCAGATTCCTTCTAAGGGTGTTGTATCCATTCAAATGGAAACCAAGCCAATGAAGGGAGACGAGAGCAAGAAACAAAAGAGATTGAGAGAGAGAGAGAGAGAGAGAATCTACATTTTGGGATGGATCGATTGTCATAGTCTCATTGTTTTTCTGTCCAGTCTTGTGCTGGCGAGTTTCAGATTCCCACAGAGGGGCACCAGGGAGAGAGAGGTGGGGAAGTCAGGAGAACCGAGGGATGAGCTAAGCAGAACTGTGAAGGAGTGTAAATTGAAAAACATGAGGAGCCTCTATGTGAACAGACAGTGGAACCTGTCTGGGAGTTTTTTCCACAACCACTGGTTTGCATTAAAGCATGACAGAGAGCTCCATTAAACATCATTTGTCTTTATAGAAATGCTTGGGGCCTCTTTCATTGCCTTTAAAGAAGACTTGCCTTTAAAGCAGTGTTTCAGGTTAAATGCAGGTTAAGTTCTATCATCAGCATCTCATGCTGTCTGTTACTACAGAAAATAACTCTTCACTCAGTTCATAAAAACAAACAAAAAATGTGTTTACAGAAATACACTTGCATGGAAGTCAATGGGGCAAGACATTGCCCCAGAATAAATGTATTGAGACATTGTGGGTTAACATGAGACTAAATCTAATGTCCAGAATGCATTACTGTAAACTCAATTTCTGTGTGTTTTTGTTTGTTAATACAGACTGTTTAAATCATAACCTACATAATTTAACTTATGGATTTATGATATTTACATTTAGTAATTTTTTTATCCAAAGCGACATACAAATGAGGACAATGGAAGCAATCAAGATCAACAAGAGAGCATATATATATTATATATATATATAATATATATATATACATATATATATATATATATATATATATATATATAGCATGTCCGTTCATTTTGTATTCTTCCGAAGGCTAATCACCTGAATACATCCATTCTCTCTCTCTCCCAATAGCTTCGGAATCTATTATTACTTTCCATTTTTCCAAGAGCGCGTGCCAACAGCTGCAAAAATAAACATCAACCCTAGACTGAGAGAAAAGAGTGTCCAACTCGTAGCCTGAGGTGTTTTCCTTTCAGCCAACCTGTGCAGCAAACCACGTCCCTGTCTGAATGCCACAGATGACCGCTGATACACAAAGATGTCTGTTTGGGGTTAATTTAGCAAAACGGGAATGCAGGGCAGCATGGGAGATTCTGACAGCCTTGATCCAGGTGTCTTTTGATAGCTGACATGGCACTGACATAGATAAATTGTTCATAATAACACCAGGAGCATGCTTTAAGCAAGTAAACAAGGTCAATGTGTTCACAAAATGATTGTTTTCAAAAAGGTTTCCCAGACTTTCCCTTGTTATGTCATTGGTTGGCCAAAGAGTCCAGCACCAAACACATGATATGTAACATTAGTTAGTTAGTAAATATGCAAAAAAACTTTTTGTTTTATTCTTATAAACATTATAATTTTTTTGGCTTTTCAGTGAAAAACAACTGTTCTTTCTGGCTGAAGAGTGAAAACAAAGCAATTCAAACTGCACATGCAGAAACATCTGTAGTTAAAGTAGTTCGTCCTACCTGGTTCAGAGCCGGGTTACGTCTGACAACTAAGCGAACGCACATTTGTGCTCATCTCTGCAGTGGTGTGCATGCGTGTGTGTGTTGCAGCAGCAGATGTCTGTTGACTCCTGATAGCGTGTGTTCCTCCAGCAGCCAGAAATGACACCTGATTCTGAGAAGCTGCTTGTACAGAGCAAAAAGCAAAATGACTGAACACATCGAATATGACTAGCTTTCTTTTCTATCCAGTACTGAGCTGGTCTCACAATGCTCCCTCATCGGCTTTAACTTTTCTCTCTCTCTCACTCCTTTTCTCCTCCCATTTTTGTTCACTGGAGTCTCCCACACACTCCCTTGTCATTTCTCTCCTCTGTCACACCAGGCAGGAAACACATCAAAGCTGTAAATTCATAATTCTTCCATATTTCCTTGGCTGCCTGGCACATTTGGCAGTGTGGAATGACTGAAAAACTTGGAACTGTTTCTGTGCAAACTGTACAAATCCATTAAATATCCTGTGAATATGCTTGTAAGACACTTGGCCAAGACCCCCAAAGGCTCATCTGAATTAAACTATACTGCTTTCCACATATTTTCAAAAAAGTCTTGTGTTGAAAGAGGAATAATTCCTTTTTATGGGGCAATGGGGTCTGCATACTGGCAAAGAGTTTGTTGTAAATTTTGTGAATTCCGTCCTCCAAACTAAAATTCAAGATCATATTTTTGAAATGGTGCTTTAGAAAAGTGTATGCAATACAAGTGTCATATAAGTGATGTTGGGGCAAGTTTTCACATATGCTTTACATCATCGTTCAAAAGTTTGGGGTTGGAAATTTGTTATGTTTTTGAATGAAGTATCTTCTGCTCACCAAGGCTGCATTTATTTGTTTACAAATACTGTAAAAACAGTAATATTGTGAAATATTATTACAGTTTAATGTAACTGTTTTCTCTTTGAATATATTTCAAGAAACATTTCTTATTGTTATCAATGTTGAAAACAGTTGTGCTGCTTTATATTTTTGCTAATTTATATATTTTTTGCTTTATATAAACTGTGATACTTTTTTTAGGTTTTTTTTAATGAACAGAATGTTCAAAAGAAGAGCATTTATTTGAAACATAAATATTTTGTAAAGACATTATAAATGTCTTTACTGTCACTTTTGATGCATCATTGTTGAATATTAATTTCTTTATTTTTCATTAGTTGCTCTTTCAGTAATAGTTTTTACATTTATTTTACTGTTTACCTTGTGTATGTATGTATATTTTTTGCTGAAAGCAGACTATACAAAATTTCATACATAAACGTTGTGGATAATGGCTTTATTACTTTTAGATGTGTGTGTGTGTGTGTGTGTGTGTGTGTGTGTGTGTGTGTGTGTGTGTGTGTGTGTGTGTGTGTGTGTGTGTGTGTGTGTGAGAGAGAGAGAGAGAGAGAGAGAGAGAGAGAGAGAGAGAGAGAGAGAGAGAAATCATACTGTTATGCATGTCACAAAAGGTGGAATTGAGTTCAGTTAGCCTGTATATTTCCCCCTAGACAGTAATGGTGGAAATATTCTGTTTATTTAAGCAGTCAAGACCTTAAGGATCGTTTATAGAAAGTGACTTTAAAACCCTGCCTTGAGAAATATTCACTGGAGTAAACGTTTGACAACTAACTCTACTTGCTAAAATTATGCCACATCTGCCCCCTGCTGGTTTTACGTCACTATCACACCTGTGTCCAGTATCTGCTTTTTTAAAGTGGTTGAATATGAGGTTTAGACTTGAGAGCACAAAGCAAGAAAGAGAAAAGTGTAGTTTGTAGCATGGCTAGATGAACTGTAGCAGTGTTTATTGTTTGAATATTCTCGAAGCAATGAACTTCTTAAACTCCTGCCAGAGACACTCTGGGCTCAGAGCCAGTGAAGGAGCAGAAGGGGAGAAAAGGAGACGCAGGGCGCTTTAGGGATTTGTAATGTGCTACTAAACAGATGCCCTGATCATTTCCTTCATGTATGTCTTCTTACCTTCACATTCTCAACCTTTTTACCACTGGAAAAATATGAATATAAACATGAACAGAGGTAAGTATTTTGGACCCTTAAGTCATATTTAAAAAAAAAAAAAGAAAGAAAGAAAAAAAAGCCTTTTGCACCCAAATGCTGCAGGATCTGTTCTCTTAATTAACTCTTCTTTGTCATGTTGTCTCTATGTCAGCTGGTGTTTTGGTGTTTTGGTGATTTTTAGTGGATGAAGTCAGTTCTCCAGGCACACACACACTTACTCTATAATATAAACATTTTTTGCTTGTAAAGTGTGTCAGCTGATTGGCACATTTAGTCTGTGAATATTTTAATGGCCAAAAAAACCTAAAAAACAAAAACAAAACAAAAACAGCAAGGAATGATTTGACCATTTTAATGAACAATATTCATTAATACTATAATTATATAAATCAATATTTTGCTTGGCTTCAAGTTTTAAAGTCACCATTGCTAGACCTGGTCACAGGACATTAAACAGCAGCTTGACCTACAGTGTAAAATTATTATTATTATTGTTTTTAAGTTGTAATTAAAACAATAGGTTTATTTAAATACATTTTACAAAACTATTTAAAAAAAAGCTAGTAGCACAATTGCATTTTACAAAACTATTTCAAAAAACTATTTCAATCTTTCTACTTAAAAATTTCACATTTAATTCAATGTGTTGCTTTTTGCTTCTTTGTAATTAATCGTGAAGGGGGAGTCGTGGCCTAATGGTTAGAGAGTCGGACTCCCAATCGAAGGGTTGTGAGTTCAAGTCTCGGGCCGGCCAGGAATTGTGGGTGGGGGGAGTGCATGTACAGTTCTCTCTCCACCTTCAATACCACGACTTAGGTGCCCTTGAGCAAGGCATCGAACCCCCAACTGCTCCCCGGGCGCCGCAGCATAAAATGGCTGCCCACTGCTCCGGGTGTGTGTTCACAGTGTGTGTGTGTGTTCACTGCTCTGTGTGTGTGCACTTCGGATGGGTTAAATGCAGAGCACTAATTCTGAGTATGGGTCACCATACTTGGCTGAATGTCACGTCACTTTCACTTTCACTTGAAGTTTACTAGCAATTTCTGAGTAAAAATTGCTTCTGTATGCCATTTTTTTCAGTGTAAATAATTGTTCTTTGTTTCTTTCTTTCCATCTCTTCAAGTCAATGTACCACATGTGCAGGGACAGAGCAGATGGTTTGGAAATGAGCTGCTGTGAGGAACCTCAATCAGTGTGAAAGTGAGACACAGTGTGCAGGTGAACACATGAGGGGGACATCCACTCACTGCAGCAATGAATCAACAGCACTCCTTAAAAACAGACTCAACAGAGGCATTCCATATAGTTGTCCCTGATATTGCAAACCTACATCTATGCTAATGTGTGCATTTGTGTCAGTGAAAGTGAAGGATTCCTTTATAGGAGGTAGTGTATTGTTTAAAGATAAATTCTGCTGTTTCATTTCTGCCACCTTGAACGAGACATTTAACCCCAGGTTGCTTCAGATGGATTGTCCTTGACTATTGCATGCTGTGTTTTATGCAGTATGCTACCTACAGTTGTTTAAAAATAGCATGTAAACGTCTTCACATTCTTTTTATTCAGTTTATCTTTTATTTTTCACCCCATTTTGTGTAAAAAAAATGTCTGATAATAATTTTATTGTAGTGTGATAATATCAAGAAAGAGTCTAAAAGTTCAAGATTGTGATGTTGCATTATGCACATTATTCACAAGAGGACTTCATTTATGACAAAAATAGCTTCTATCTTGAGCTACTTGCTTTGCAATAGTTGTGCTATGAGATATGCACATTCTGAAGTACGCATCTGCCAAGCATAAAAATGTCAATTGCATGTAAAAAAAAAAAAAATTAAAAAGTTCCGAAAATTAATTATTTATTATTATTATTAACAATTGCTGAGAATGAAGGTCTCTTTACAGTGCACTCCTGATGGAGTTTTAGAAGTAAGGTTGTTTGGTTCAGCAGTCCACATGTAACTCAGTCCCGGCAAGAACATGATTACAAGCCAAAAACGACTGCCAGAAAATCTTTAGAGGAAGATGCCAAATTCAGTCATCTACTGGAAAGTTTTACAAAGTTGCAAACTTTTGAAATTGTAAACATTCCATGTTGATGTATATGAAACGGGTATTTATCTGGAATAACGTTATATTTTGACAGCACACAGTAGGTTTAACGCTCATCAACTATTGGATTGACTCGAAGTCAGCATCCCCACACCTTTAAGACAAAATCCGTGTGATTTTTAGTACTGGTGTGTTTTTGACATGTAAAAACTTAATAGGAGGCTAGACTTAAGGTAAAATGTTCTATTACATGCAAAAAGTGCAAACAAATATACAGTACACTACTGTTCAAACATTTGCGCCAATAAGAAATTTAAATTAAAAAATTTTTTAAAAGTCTCTTCTACTTACCAGTTTATTTGATCAGATTACAGTTAAAACAGTAACACTGAGAAATATCATAATAATTTAAAGCACGTTTTCTTTTTGAATACATTTTAAAATATAAATATTCCTGATGCAAAGCTGAATTTTCAGCATCATTACTCCAGTCTTCAGTGTCACATGATCCTTCAGAAATCATGCTGATATGCTGATTTGCTCATCAACAAACATTTCTTCAATGTTATGACGCTTAGTATGTTTGTAGAAACCATGATACGTTTTTGAGGATGAATAGGAACAGCATTTTTAAAAACCGATAATACATAAATGCCTTTACTGTCACTTTTAATTCTAAACATGGCATTTTTGTTATTCCTTACAAAAAAAAAAAAAAAAAAAAAGTACAGTAGTTTTACCATCACTTACAAAAAGGTATCAAGAAGTATCATGGTACTAACAGGGTTTTGTACAGTGTTTCACGTTATTACAAAGATACCATGGTATATAAGTACCATATGATACCATAGTCTTGTATTCACTGTACATGTATTTAAAGTAGTACAAGTCCATAACGAATGACCATGGTGTAATGTCTAAACAATGGTACCATGGTAGTACCACAGTACTTTTTGTTTAGTGCAAGACAAGTACGCCCAATTTGCAGCAATGTCATATCCTAGACTGTTTGATGCACAACGTGAATTTCTATACAAGTCAAACACAGCTTCGCATTACACAAAAGAGCTTCAGGAAGCCCAACACATCACAAGGACATATGCAGCTTCACCCACACGCTTTATTATAACCCCTGCTATTCTCACATCCGGGATATGAAACATGAGCAAAGACGTGGAATGTTACTTTTTTTTCCTCTCTCACAGGCGCCGTAATGATGGAGTAAAAAGCATCACGATTGGTGGATGCGGCGAGAAGAAACATAAAACCCCACAGCGTAGCTTTTGCACTCCGGACGCGAAGCGACAAACGCGAATGAATCCAGCGCGTGCTTTCGGTCATCGGTGAAGAACTGGAATAGAAAAAACCTCTTGAACTACAGCAAAAACATCCACATCCACACAAGAGGCTAAAAGTACACAATGGTCGCTGGTAATATGTGTCTCTCAGACAAGCTTAGCGAAGCGTCGCTTGCGTGACAGCTCGCTGGCCAATAGGAAGCTCCAGCGGCCCAGCTGCGCTCGGACGCGTCCAATGGAGAACGGCAGAATACGGGCCTAAACGCAAGTTAGGCTGTTGTTGCAGGCGGCCAGCGCTAAACTTCACCAAATAATAGCTGTTTGTATTTTGGCTGCCGCAGTAGCCATTTTAGGTAAGCACATCTTTAAACTTTTTAATTTTAACGCGTCGGGCGCAGAACCGCATGGAGTAGGTGGTGCGCGGACCCGTCAAACTCTCGCATCCCCTCATGAATGAACTGCTCTTGTGCGTTAGGATTAAAGAAATTGCTCTGAGTTTTTTTTTTTTTCCCTTCCCCGACTCCCACCCCCTCTAATTTATTTTTTTTATGCATTTTTCTAAACTGTCATGGCGTTTAGTGTCCTTGGAAATAAAAGCGGAGAGAGGAACGCGTAGGTTTTTACGCTAACTGATGTCCGGAGCCGGCGTGTCCAGGTAGGTGAGGTCGCGTTTGACGGTCCCTCCGCGGAGTTTGAGCGGCTCTTCACGCGTGTAATATAGAGCACCGTTGCCGTGACATTACAGTTAGCACGCTGGCTAGCGCCCTACAGGGGCTAATGTATATGGGACACGATGTTAGGCTTTTAATAACAATGTTTTATGAGGCAAGTTTGGCATCTGTTGAGGCAGAAAGCATCCCATGACTGCTATCAAGTACTAGGAACAATGTAACTTCTAGCACTCATGTGGTTTACATCCACTCCTGGTTTGTGCTATATCCCTCTTGAAATTAACAAGTCATTTTATTGATATTTGTCACTAATTAAAAAGCATTACTGTAACAAATGTATGCTTTTTCTTTTTTTATACAATGAAAATGCCTCATTGCTGTATTGACTCTGTCTTAACTCCAGTAATGGGTTAATTAGTATCAAGGGGCCCAGCTTGTTTATAATGTAGCCCTTTTGAAATTAATGTGTTTAATTGGATTTATATATTTAATGATGTTGCATTAGTGTCAACACTCTACGCCTACCTTTTTATACACTAATAATGTATAACAGGTAGTCTCACACCTGAATTACTTCAGGCAATAGATTAGTTAGTATTTGGGGTCCCACCTGGTTTTTACTGTATTTATGTGATTATTCTATATTATTACCACAAATAATGTTGCATTACTGTGACAACTTGATGCATTTTTAATTCAATCACACCACAGGTAGATTGACACCAGTCTTAAGTCAAGGAATGGGTTAGTATCAAGGGACCCATTTGGTTTCTAAAGTAAACCTTTTGAAATGTATATATATATATATATATATATATATATATATATATATATATATATATATATATATATATGGTTCATATGCATATGGTTCATATGGAAGTACAAATTTGAAGTCAGTTAAATAGGTTGGAAAAGGTGAGAAAAGTTTATGTGCTCATAATCTGTTATCAATGCAAGTTGTTCATTTGAACAATACACAGTTTTGTTGTTAAAGTTATGTCTTGGTAACGGGTGGTGATTGTTTAAAGCTGGTTATGTTAAAGCTGAATTGTTAATTATAGTTTTACTCCAAAGCAATATAAAATGACCTTGAACAATTGTTTTATATATATATATATATATATATATATATATAGCTAGTGCTGAATATGTTTTATACTATTTATTGATGTGACATCTTAAATAATATTTTCTGCAGCAGTTTTCTTCATAATATGCACTTATTCATAATAACATGAAAATTTATTCATTTGTATTTATATATTTAATGGTCAAGAATGCATTGAGATATAAGTTTGAATTTCCTTTTAAGTTTTGTTGTGCGTTCTGAATTGAACCACATTCTAAATGCTTCTATTTTCTTAATTTTTTTAGAACATTTTTTTTTTTTTTTTTACTTTCTATATTCATGATTCCTTGTGTCTCTGTATTCCAGACGCAGACACAAAGATCAAGAAAAAATGAAAATACAAAAGAAGGACAAGCAGGTCGGTGTATCACGTGTTTCTGTCAGACACTCTGTGAGAGTTCCCTCTATCTCCCTCTCTGTTTCTCTCACACTTTCATCGTCATTGCAAAATTAGCATAAGTTTTAGTCCTTGCACTATAGCTGTACTTTAGAAAGATTCTTAACCTTATTTAGTCTATATTTTGTCTTAAATATTTAAAGAGTTGTTTGCAGTATTTTTTTTTTCAAAGCTTCTTCGGTAGATAAACTTAACCCTGATGCTAACTCTCCGTAAGTGCAATACTTTAAGACTACAGGTTTGTGATTAGGATTCAAGTTGCATGCAAAATGTTCAGAAAGCATTGCTTTTATTTCCTCCCAAAAGACCGTTTTGGTTGTTTTTTCACAGTCCAGGAGATTTAATTGAGTTCTCAGCTGTGTTGCATTGCAATATCAACTTTGTCTCCTACAAGTGCTAGGAAAAATAGAAACAAATAAGAAAATTGTTATCGTATAGTAACTATATAGAGCTATAAAAATTAACATGGATAGCATAGCTAAAATTATCTGGTCAGAAGAAGAAATTGAAGAGGAATGTTGAGTTCATAATAAAAAAAATTAATTTTGATTGCAGGTTAAAAGTTGTATTGTTGAAATCTCTTCTGAAACTCTAGAGGAGATGTAGATTTACAATAGTATTTTCAATGCAAGACATTTGTTTGCACTCCTTTGAGTTTCTTTGCTACATATGAAAAGCAATCAATATATTAAAAAGTTTTTGTGGGCTTTTCAGTCCTTTTTCATATTTTGATCAGGGCCAAAACACTGGCCTAGTGTCCCTTTGTTTACCCTTCTCTTAGGTAATGCATATTTTTACTCTTTAATTCAATGTTATATATTATAATCAGAAATTACTTTTGACGACTTTTGACTTGATAAATTCAAGCAAAAGTCATGAAAGGCCTTGCATCGGTGTGATTTTAGTGATTGTAGCATGGGTAAGGTGTGTTGTTAAATAAACAGTTCTGTTGGCTGCAGCATGTTTATAGTTGCCAAGCAGTTTGCCGTGTTATATAGAATGTGCACCTGTGTGCATATCTGCATTTTATATGCCTTTGAATGCTGCTCATTCAATTAGAATTAGTTGTTGTAACTGTCCATTTTATTAACTTGGATACTCTGTCACAATTACTGGGGACTTTTGACTTGATTTGATGATTCAAGGCAGATCATTTTTTCATAGCCTAAGCTAATATATAGCTGTAATTTTTTTTTAGGAAAGCATCAAATGGAAGATATCATTGAAAACATTGGAGGTAGATTCAGAAGTTTTCATTTTAAGAAGAATCAAGAGTTTTTATTATGACGGTCAACAAGCTGAACGTCTGTTTTGAGTATCTGTTTGACTAAACTGGCCACAGCTCCTCAGTTACTCTTCTCTGAGTCAGACGCTCTCTAGAAGAGTAGGTACTGTCGGCACAGGCTGGCTGGTGCAATGATTGCTGTTCTACAGGTAAATGCTAAAATTGAGTATAATATCTGTTGGCATGTGGTACGAATGTACTGTCTGCAGCACCTACACGGTATGACTTAAACCCAGCGTAAACTCAGTACACAGAGTTGTAAGAGGTTTTAATGTATGATTTTGGCAATACAGTGACATTACTGCTACATGTCCAATTAATGTGCATCATCTGTGCCTCTTATATGACAGCTTTAGCATATACCTCTCTGCTATTAATTATAGATTCAATGTACATTTGGTATCAGCACTCGTTTTGGGGGATCTAGTCACAAGTGGTCACTCAAGACCTGGTATTAACATGCATCTCAAAAATATCTCCACTGACCAGCTGGATTCACTTTTGGATGGTATGATTTTTCCAGTGTTCTAATGCATAATGATGTCAAACAAACTGAAAACTTATTTGCAGAAGCTTTTCAACTTTTTATTGATCACCATTTTTAAAAACCAAATTTTTTATGCATCGTAGACACTCTTTTGTGTCTTTTTTTGTATTTAGCAATTTATACTTGTGTTTTAACATCTCAGAGGACAATTACATGTTAAAATTGTTTTTAATTTGTAAAAACATTAAATTAACCGCCTTGGAAAACAATTCCAACTCAGCTTCTTAAGCCCTATTCGCACAGGGTTAGTATGATCTGGGGACCTTGTGTGATTTTGAAATTACCCCCCCCCCACATCTGAATTTCATGTGGTACATTTGCATGAAATAAGCAAAGCCTGTGATTTTACTCTAATTTACTGACTTATCTCCCGGATGTCAAGGCTTTGAGAGTCCCGTTCTATGGTCCAGATGGATTTAAAAAAAGAAATTAATGTAGTTTCTTGCGCTGTGTCATTTACATTTCACCAGGTTACAATAATATCTCAAGCTTTATGCTTGATTTATTTGTAACACATTAACCTCAAAACCTTTTCAGCTTTCTCTTTCTTTAAATTATATGGTGTAGCGATATGACAGCACCCAAAATACTATTAAACACTCCAACGCAGCTCCATTCATCGCAAAAGATGGATAAAAAGGTGCACAGGAAACAAAAACCTTGAAAAATGATGACCTCGGTTTTTGGGGAAAAATGGTAGTTCTTTTGCGGGGGAATTTTTATTTTACAAATTACAGACATGTCTGATTCGCACGGGATTAAGATCACAGACAACCTCCACAATTATTACAAACCAGGTAATACTAATCCCGTGCGAATAGGGCTTTAGAAAACTGAGGTACACTTAGCAAAGCTAGGTCTTATGGAATAAACTGAATTATAAACTCATATCTAATGCTTTCTGGCAACTCCTAAACATTCAATGTTTTTCACAGTTTTTCGTTAGCATTTTTGGATATGTATGAAAATTTCATTCTTTTACAGATGAACATTAAATAATTCATGGATAAATGCAACATTAAGATATAAAGTTACATTAGCAAAAATTATATTTCTATATCTGTGTCAAGTAGTGTGTTTTTTCCTTAGATCTGAGAAAGTTACATAAAACATGATGCATGAATTCTGAAGTCTTCAAGACTAGCTATCATGATTTACTATGCTAAAAATCATTTCCACGGATTTAATTAAACACAAATAAAGTATGTTAAACAGAGCTAAGAGAGATTAGTATCTCAGTAGTGCAGAGCTTTGTGTATAATGTGTGTTTGAAATCAGAAATTGCCAGTGTGGACCTGCACAAAACACTTAACCTCCATATTACACACCTTATACTTCTAGATGAGGATGTAGAGATGATGGTAATGTTTAACTTTGTTTAATGTTTTGCTTTGTTAATGTTTGATTAGCAAACAATGAAATTCCCTAGCAATTTTCTATAAAATCCAACAGAAGTACTTGTAAAGAAGGTGTGAGGTGTAGCATTGTGTAGAAAGATATTCACTGTGCAGTTTGCATGATATGCTTTTGTACATCTCGATGCAATTTCTTTTCCAACTTGTTTTGATTTTCAGGCTGGCAACACGCACCTAATCATGCAAATTGTCTAGCAATCATTGGCTGTGTTTCGAAACGTCAGGAGAAAACAAGGTCAAAGTTGAACATTACCGCAATATGCTTCAGTCTGCAGCGTTCAGTGCATTGGAGCATGAAATCGGTATTTAAATATGCCTTAATGTGAATTCGTCTGTGTGGTAAATTTTAGTTGGTCAAGAATTAAGACACTAGAAAAGAGTTCTATAGTCCAGATGGATTTAAAAAAAGAAATAAATCCATGTCAGCATCACTCAAACTCCTTCTGTCTCTTGTGCTTCCCCCTCGATCACTATTACTGTACAGTAAATACATGTCAATGTTAGATGTGGTGTGTTGTAGTAAGGCTTTCCTGGTTTCAAGAAATGTACTGCATTTCTCACCTTTATGTGGAATACCACTCGAGGACACTTTTGTGAATCTGTGGGATTGTCAGCCGGATCAGGGAGGCTTTTGGTCTGCTGTCAGGCGCAGCGAATCTAGACTCTGCACTGGGATTTCTTAAAGTTAAGAACGGTTGTGTGTCAGTGGTCAGTCCTGCAATGAAGCAGTAAACTTGATGAGATAAACCTTTCTCTTACATTGGGATTCATGTGTTTGTTGCTTCAACAGTGTGAGCACCTTTTTGTGGTCTTCATTTTAGAGAGAGGCACGTTGGAGACACCAGCAGATTATTGATGACTTAAAAAGAATGAGATATTAAAAGTTAAAAAAAGGCCAAAGAAGTGCTTTCACACTCAGACGCTCTTCTGGTAGTTTCGTGCCACTGTCATTCAAATGATCTGATCTGCATTTGGATTTGAATTTTGGTGGTGTCAAAATCAAACTAGGCCAATTGAGTTTTTCATTGCCGCGCTGCGAGACCAGTGATTCAAAGGGCAATTCCTAAACACCCTGAGAGCTTCATTGTCAGGCCTTTCTCAAGAACTAGCAGAGATTCACACCAGCTTAAACTGGTTATTTGATTTTGAGCAATTTGTGATTTGAGCATAAGTGATTAACAAGTCAAAGGAGGCTTGCCTATATATGAATTTCTTTATAAAACTAAGTAAAACTATTTTATTAATGTATGTGCATACCATTCAAAGTTTGGGGTCAGTAAGATTTGTTTTTGAAGAAAGCAAATTCTATAATTTTCCCCTGAAAATATTAAGCACAGTTTTTTTCAACATTGACAATAATAATAAATGTTTCTTGAGTAGCAAATCAGCATATTAGAATGATTTCTGAAGAATCATGTGACACTGAAGACTGGAGTAATGATGCTGAAAATTCAGCTTTGCGTCACAGGAATAAATTACATTTTACAATATATTACAATAGAAAATGCTTATTTTGAATTGTAATAATATTTCATAGTTTTCATATATTTTTGATCAAGTACATGCAGCCTTGATGAGCATATGAGACTTCTTTCAAAAACAAAATCTTACAAACCCCAATCTTTTGTACAGTAGTGTAAATAAGTAAATGCATTTATAATGGATGAGTTGGAGCAGATAGTTAAGTTTTCATCATACATGTGAACTCCTTTTTATCTTGTTTAAAAGCATCCCAAGTTGCACTTCATGAATATACTAATAATTGCTAATGTATAATAGAGATGGATCATAAAAAAGCTGTGAATGAATCCTGTTGATATTACTATTTAAAACTTGATGCTTCCACTGTTTCTTATTACCCTCCCTGTTCTAGCCAGCACTCCTAAATAACATTTGAAACGTTGTATTTTTATCATTTCTCATGTTATTGCCTCCTTAGCATGAATCGCTTTGTTGTATTCATTGGACCAAAATGATTTCGTAAATAATAAATGTAAATGTATTGGTTGACTGTAGTCATCTAGTCATCCAACAAATGACTAGTAGTCAACTAATAGGAACCCCCCCCCGCCCCATTTGACCCTTTTTTGTAAGTTAGTGTACTGTTATATAGTATTTTATAGTGTGCTGTTAGTTTACACTGTAAAACTACTTTTTAAAATGTTTTTAAAGACATCTACAGATGGTTTGCACCACAAGTTGTAGATAACTTGTCAAGTTAAAAATAGTCCAACTTTTCTTGAGACCCCTGCCTTTTGTTCTTCTCTGTCTAGGTGTTTTGAACACAAGAACACATCTTTTTGTTTTCATTGAATTGATGGTGTCCTACGCACATGCCTGTGACCATCCAAGTATGCAATTCATTTTAAAACGATGTGGACTTTGTTTAGGGAGGTTTACAGTTACAGTTAAAGGACCAAAACTATGAATCCTTTCATTATTATGCTTTTCGTTATTGCAGTTAGCGTGACCGCTGTCATGCATTTGATGGAGAGGAGGATGTATGTTACAGGAGCGATGTGTGTGCATGTTTTATAAAACCCGTTTGAGCAAGGTGTGTTCGGGTTTGGAGCTGGCATTGACTGAACTGCAGCTGTCACGTTTGGGAGTTGGGAGTTGGTATTGATTCATTGGGAAACGCGTGTATGTGTGTGCGCTTGTGATTGGCAGATTTGCCTGGCAAGCATGCATACTGCAGCACGGCACGGGAATAGTCTGCAGTGTTTTTGCGCATGCTTATGTGTATGCACGCTTCCATGCTTTTAAACGTACGGGTTTGCTTGCAGATGCATAGAGAGAGCATTCAGGTCAACGTAAGGGCAAAAGTGAAAAGGGCAGTTGCAGGAAGTTGTCATTTACTCTTCCTGTTTCTGTACAGTGAAGTTAAGTACAAAAAGTAGTGGTTTTTTCCCCCATGCAGATATCACTGATATTACCTTCAAGAACAATGAGGTTGATGCTTTTTAGACCCCAGAAAGGAAAGGGTTACCACGGAGACTGTGTTTACGTTCCCGCTTCCCACAGCTTGGTCCCGAGCCTGTTGCCATGACGACGGCCCTGATTCCAGCCCGCTTGCTTTGGAAAGCATGTGATTCATTGACATTATCCCCATACCTGCCTGCAGTCGCATGCTCTGTCGGGGAGTGTGTGTGTGTGTGTGTGTGTGTGTGTGTGTGTGTGTGTCTGTCTGCACATGCGCACGCTGTTCCATATGTGTACTGCCACGCTAGGCGTAGTTAAAAATAAACGTGCTTTGTGGAATAAGAGGTATAAAGCTAAATGTGTACCAGAAACACAAAGCTCACATACGTCACTAAATTCTGTTTACTTCATACATGTGTTTTCCTCTAGAAGGAGGAGAACATTTGTATTTAATCTGCCCTTTAATGTCTCATTGCTTGGTCATCTTATGGTTTCACTAGGGTGAAGAGATTTTTCCATGTCTTATTTATGATTAGGCACACGTAAATAAGGTTTCAGATTAAATGAGCATGAACAAGGATTGAATACATAATAAAGCTCATTCACTTTGTGCCATAACATTGCCTGTATTACATGCATTGCTCTGCTTTTAAAAACTTGAGTGCTTTTTTAAAGATCTGTAAATGGATTTAAAGTGGACTCGGATCTCTCCCCCTTTTTTAAAAATGTCCATTTTATATGTATATATGTGTATATATGTATATGTGTATATGTGTGTAAATAATATATGTAAATGGTATCATAATAATAATAATAATAATAATAATAACAATAATAATATGACAGTTTAATCCAGCCAAAGCCAGTATGAAAGTGCCCAAAACATAATTTCTTTTGATAACCAGCAAACTGGAATCTCATGATGGTTTTAACTTGTCAAATCTGAGCTAGATTAGTTACTCTGCAGAGTTGAGAATGTAAATGTCTGTTTTATAAAGTTCCAGTATTTTGGGTTAGTTAAACTATGAATTGAATGATGAACTGTCTTAACTAGTCAGATCTGAGACCTGTCTGTTTCAAACAAGACAAATAGTGTTTAATTAGAGGAACACATTTTTAATCAAACTCTTCTGTTTTTCCAGATGTCTGCCACCCATGTACTAAAGCACACTCCATCCACTGCTGCCTCGAATGCCTCTGACCAAAACGCACAAACTACATTTCCCATCGGCCACTTGGGCAAAGAACAGTTACGGATCATTGGAGGCCCGCCCAATCACTGTATGGCTCACCCAAAGCACTCTGGGTTACGGGAGGCAGGGCCTGCGGCCAGCAGTCATAGTCTCCGCCCTTTATCAATCAACAGTGAGGAAGATGATGGAGGGGGCGGGACCAGGGTGAAGAAGAAACGAAGGAAAAAAGACAAGAAAGAGTCAGAATGGCAAAAAGATGAAGAGAGCAACGCTAAACCAAAGAGAAGGGAGCAAAAGGAAGGGAAGGAGCTTCTTCCTAGAAAGTCAAAGGCAGTGAAGGAACAAAAGGATCATAAGAAGAGGGAGCCAAAAGCCCCAAAAGAGGTCAAAAAAGTCAAGAAAGGTCAAGATGTGAAAGTGAAAACACAGGCCAAGAACACTGCAACACATCCGCCCTCCAAAAGAGGGAGGAAGCCAAAGTGAGTTGGTAGAAAATGACAGAATAGTCATTTTTGGGTGAAATATTCCTTTAAATGTACAAACACTACCGTTAGTTTTTTTTAAAGATGTCTGTTATGCTTACCAAGGCTGCTTTTATTTTATAAAAATACAGTAATCTTGTGAAATATTATTACAATTTAAAATGTAAATAATTTCGAATGTAATTTATTCCTGTGATGCAAAGCTGAATTTTCAGCATCATTACTCCAGGCTTTGTGTCACATGATCCTTCAGAAATCATTCTAATATGCCGATTTGTTTCTCAAGAAACATTTCTTAGTAGTATCAATGTTGGAAACAGTTCCTTGATATTTTTTGGGAACCATGCTTTCTTTGATGAATATGAACTTATAGCATTCACTGTCAGTTTTGATCAATTTAATGTGTCCTTACTGAATAATTTCTTTAAACAAATATTCACTCAGTATTTTTGGTCTAGTAGTGTAGTGCTACTGTATATGTCCTTTATGGCAAGACCATAATGACAGGCATATTTAGCACACTTGGAACCTAGTTTACTAAGAGATGTCTTAAAGAGAGCAAAAATCATTTCAGTCGCTGACTAACGAATGTCAACCGAAAAAACATTCATTTCAGTAAAATGCATCTAGGGCTGGACAATATATCGAACGATATGATCATGCGCATCTCGTCAGTAAAGCCGGTTCCATGATTAGCGGTAAATCCCCATCACCTGCTTTCAAATGGAGCTGCAGTTAATACACAGAGCCGTAGTTCACTGAGAAGCTACGCTATATCGAGTTCATTATTGAAGATGAATCGCCTTTGATAATGATCTCGATATAGCGTAGCTTGTCAGTAAACTACGGCTCTGTGTATTAACTGCAGCTCCATTTGAAAGCAGGTGATGGGGATTTACCGCTAATCATGGAACCGGCTTTACTGACGAGATGCGCATGATGATATCGTTCGATATATTGTCCAGCCCTAAATGCATCCTTTAAATGTGACAATTTTGCATGTATTGTCTCAGCACTGTTCTTGCTCAGCTCAATCACAGATCTTTTCATGTCTTGATTGGGTGAAATGTGATACAGGGATTGTGGGCGTGACAAGGTGAATGTAGGTACTTATGGATTTCCAATTTGAAACCAAGGTCAAAAATGAAACCTGCAACCATGTGTAGGGCTGTTTGACCTATTGGCTATTTTTCTAGCATATCTAGCATTTTATACATTCATTCATAAGGTACTCAAATATGTAATTTTATCAAGTGGTGCATTAAACAATCCATTGCCACAATGATGGCACTTAAAAATGGCCTTATGAACACAGAGTTTATGCCAATCATCTTTTGTGATTGGATGCATTCCCTTTTTAAACTTCCTTATCCACTTTGTGGTTCCCTCTCACTACTTGTTTTCCCCAAAGTAAAGCATTGAGTTCTGCACTCCAGCAAAACTGTTGTGCTACTTGTCCACTTATAAACCAGTTAAGTCTGCACAGCAGATATCCGTGTTTTGTATCATTATATGGCCTGATATAAGTCATTGGGTGGTTTGCACCAAGATCTGTCAACCTGTGCAAAGCTGTGGAGGTAAGATGGATTTTAAGAGTGGTTTGTCGCCATGTTATGCAGAGAGCAGGGTGCCATGCCTCCGGAGAAGAAGAAGAAGGGAAAGAGGAAAAGTGATGCTGTACTTGAGATGGTGGAGAGTGATGACACAAACTCTCTCAGCACGCTCGCCACTGGCGGTGAGGAAAGCATCGACCCCATGGATAACACTGTAAGTTCTCCAGAACCGATATACATCTGGCATATGGGTTTCTCCTGAGCAGAACACTTAATCATGCTGTGTATTTATACAAATACATAATCTTAAAGATCATGTTCAAAGTTCTGCCAGGTTTAATAGAACTTTTCTAGAAGT